>NW_028120686.1:0-227615 GCF_965178545.1 Coloeus monedula | reverse complement strand
TTTTGAGGTAAAAAGGAGGTGATCAGAACTGGGCAGGTAGGGAAAACTGAGGGGGTAAAATGTGAGGTCATCTCTAGGAGAGAGCAGGAGCATCCTGAGGTAAACTGAGGGAATTGCTGTGGACAGGTGGGTAAATCTGGCAGGTAACACTTGAGGGAATCTCCATGGTAGAAAATGAGTATTTGGAGGTAAAAATAAAGTACTCAGTGGTGGAGATGTGCAGAAAATTTTGGGGGTAAAATCTGAGGTGATCTGTAGCAGAGAGCATGCACTTGATGGGGTAAACTGAGGTAATCACTTATGGACAGGTAGGGAAGTTCAGAGGGGTAAAAATTGAAAGCATCTGTAGGGCAAAGAATGAAAAGATTGAGGTGGAAATGAGGAAAGAGGTAGTGGACAGGTGGGGAAAGTTTTGGGGGCAAATCTTGTGGTAATCTCCAGAGCAGAGAAAGAATGCTTCCTTGTAAAAAATGAGGAACTCAGAAGGAGGCAGATGGGGACATTTTGGGGGTAAAATCTCAGGTCATCTCAAGGTGAGGGAAGGACTATTTGGAGGTCAACTCAGCACTCACTGTGTCTTCCTTCCTTGGCAGCAGCTGGCAGGGAAGGGAGAAGAGGCCTCAGGCTGGAGAGGGGCAGGAGAAAGGCACTGTGGGCAAAGGCACCTCCCTGGCATCCCCAGGGCACCTGTGGGGAACACAGTGGACACTTGGGGAGCAAAGGGAGGTGATGGCATTGTCCCTTTGGGGGATGCTGGCATTTAGATCATTCCATCCATTTGCCTGCTGACATTTCCCAGCCCAGGGGCTTTGGCTGCCAGGGCAGCACAAAGATTGTTCCCTGGGTGGTGGGCAGATTTGGGGGTTGGCTTTGCTAGTTCAGATGAATTCTACCCAAAGCCCTGAATTCCCTGCTGAATTGCCACTGGCATAGCCTCCCAGCGCCTCCTGGAGCATGGATATTCCCATGCAGAGCTGCCTATTTAACACCAGCTGTGTCAGGAACCAGCAGAGCTTCCAGGGAAGCTCAGCAGGGTCAGGGCAAGGACAGCTTCATGTTCCATAGAATTTGCTGTTTGTAACCCTCATCCCCCAGCCCCCCCCCAATGTCCCTGGGGGCACCTGACAGAGTTCCCTGGAATTCAGCTGCCTGCACCCCCCGAGCTGGGGCTCCAGGTGATATTTGAAAGCAGGAACAGGCGCTGGCTGGACACGCTCCCAGCCCGTGCTGAGGCAGCCCCTGTGCCCACGGGAGGACTTCTCTCCCTGCAGGAGTTGATTTCATTCCAGAGCCTCAGGAGTGGCCTCTGCAAGTTCTTTTCCCTCAGGAAAGGGATGCACATCCCTGCCTTCAGGGCACCTGCAGTGGGAGCCACCTGGGAAAGCTTTCCATCAGTTGTGCAGTTCCAGCTGGCTCCCCAAAAACTCCCAACTCAATCCAAAGAGATTTCTCTGACTCTGACCTTTCATTTGAAGGCATCTCTGAGGGCATTGCTTGGCATTTCATTGCTGTGGGGGAAGCTTGCCTTGGCTTTAACACTGCTGAGGGATGATGGCCTCAGGCTGGAAGGGAAGGCATTTTGGGTGGCTGGGACATAGCTGGCAGGTGTGTGGGAGGTCAGCACTGGGAATTGCTGTCTGAGCCCCTCTGCAAACAGCCCATTCTGACATTGCCCAGTGCCAGCTGTTCCTTGGGGCATTTTTGGGGTGTCAGTGGGGTCTGTCGGGACTGAAGCATCTCTGGGTGCCTGTTCAGAGCAGCCCCTGGCCGAGGGGCCGCGGGCAGCCCTTTATCCATGTCCATCCCAGCGCTGCCCGGGCAGCCCAGTGCCCGTTCCGGGGATGTGTGTTTGGCACACTGCGTGCCACGGGCAGGACACTGCAGGCACAGCTCCTCTCTGCAAATCCAAAGCACAAGAGCTGCTGCTTCCCTTCCTGGGCCTCCTGGCCTTCTCCTTCCCCCCATTCCCTGCCAGCTGGGACACACAGAAGGAGCACCAAGGAACACTCCTGGCAGTGAGCAGGAGTTGCTGGGAGCTCTGTGCAGCTCTGGGCCACAAAAGCTGGCGCGGCCTCAGCAGCCCCTGGGATTTTGGGCTGTGAACACTCACCTGTGGGAAAGGCCCCTCTGCAGGCAGGAGCAGCCCTGACCCTCTCCAGAAGAGCTTTGGCCGTGGACCAAGTGAACCCTCAGGACTTGCCTTGCTCATTTCTCCCTGGAAAGGGCCATGGAACAAGCACCTTTACAGCTGTTGGGTAAATCCTGGAAAGGGCAGGAAATCAGGGTTATGGGAAGAGTTCAGTGCTGTCACACAACTGCTCACCTGTGTTGTTGCATGATCAGGTGCTGGCCATGGAGCTCTGCCCTATGGCAATTATAGGGGCTGGTGTGGCAAGCAGTATTAGCATAAAAGAAGGAGTTGTATTTGCATAGGAATGACCTTGCTGGCACTTGGCATTCCTATCCCAGGCAGGACATTGCCAGGAGCTGAGATTGGCTTGGCTGGAGCAGGCTGCTGAGAGTGCCCAGGTGTGGGTTCAGTGGCCAGAGGAGCCATTCACATAAGGGTTCGACTTGGTGGTCCTTGTGTAGCCATTGCCACTCAGGATCTCCTGTGCTCTGGAAATAAAGAAGAAACATTTTTCCCTGGCCTTTTAAAGCCAGAGGTTTTTGCAGTGGAGCGTGCAAGCCGCAGAGAAAGCGGGGGGAGGAAGGAGAGCATCAGGTCTCAAGCGGCAGTTGTGGGATGAGCGGCTCAAGCAGCAGCGAGCCCCGGCGAGGCCCCGGTCCCGCAGCGGGCGCAGTCAGAGCAGGAGCGGCAGCAGCGGCCTCGGCGCCAGCGGCCGGGCCGGGGGAGCGGCTCGTCCCGCTGCAGGCGCGCTGGTTGGGCGGGGCTGCGGCGGGCGGGAGGCCCCCGGGGGAGCGGCCCGGGGCAGGGGGAGCGGCGGCCTCGGCAGTGCCGGGGCTGGGGGAGCTCCGCGTCCCCGCGGGGGCTGCGGGCGGGGCCGGGCCGGGAGCGCCGGCGCTCCGGTTGCGCCAGGGGGCGCCCCACAGGGCGGGCGGCGCTGAGGGAGCGGCGGCCTCGGGGGGTGCCGGGGCGGGCACGGGAGGTCCCCGCGGCCCGGCCGCTTCCAGGCGCGATCCAGCGCCTGCTGCGGGGAAGCGCCGCCCTCCCGGCGGGCCCGGCACCGGCACGGCCCCGGCTCCCCACGGCCGCAGCGGGAGCGTAGCCGGAGCTCCGGCGGGAGCCCAGCCCCGCGCTGGCCGCAGCCGGAGCGGCAGCGCCGGGCTCGGCGCCAGCGCCTATCCCGGAGCGGCACTTGCCAGCCGCGGCGATCCCGATGCCTAATGCCATCCCCCATCCCACCTCAGTTCTCCGAGCCCGGCAGCCGCACCCCGCCCGCCGAGAGACAAGCGGCTCGGCCCGGGACCCCCAGCAGACACCGACAGAACCCAGCCCCGAATCCCAGGGCCCGGGTCCCGTTCCCACCTCAGCGCCTCGGGCTCGGCGCAGCGCCGGGAGCAGCCCCCGGTGCCGGGCTCCGCACAGCGCTCCGAACGACGGTCCCGCCACAGCCCGGGAGGAGCAGGATGAGCATCCACCGCACAAAGCGGAGCGGGCGCGGATCCGCCGGCATTTACGGGCGCGGGCGGGGCGGGGCGGGCCCGGCACAGGTGTGAAGGGCGGGGTCCGCACAGGTGCGCGGGGCCCCAGAGCGGCTGCGCGGGGCGGGGCCGAGGGGATTTAAGCCTCGGGAATCGGCGGCGCCGCCATTTGTTCCCTCGGCGCTCGGTGGGAACGGTTGTGGCCGGACCGGGCTCTAGATCTCTGTATTTCCATATTTCTATGTCTCTGTAGTTCTTTTCCTTTATATTTGTGTTTGTCTGTCTTCTTCTAACCCTTCTCCGTTCTCCCCCCTCTGCCTCCCCTCCCCCACCCCCTACACCCCCCCCCCTACCCCCCCCCCTCTCCCCCCTAGCCCTCCCCTCCCTCCCCCCCCGGCCCGGTCCCCCCCATCCCCCCTCCCTGTCCCCCTACACACCCCAACCCTGCCCTACCCCTCCACCCTCTCTCCCCTTCTCCACCGTTCCTTCGCCCCCATCCCGGGTCCCCCCTGCCCCCTCACCCTGCTCCCCTTCCCCTCCCAGTTCCCCCCACCTGCCCTCAATCCTCCCCCTCCGTCTCCCACCTTTCCTTCCCCCTCCACCTCCCCCTGTTCCTCTTCCCTCTTTCCCCCTCTGCACCTTGACCCCCCCCCACCTGTGCTCCGTCCTCGTCCTCCCCCGCCTCCTTTCCTGTCCCCCCATCCCACCTCTCCCTGCACACCCCGAACCCCCCACCTGCGCTCCTTCTTTGACCCCCTCTGCTCCCTTATTCCCGTCCTCTGTCCTGTCTTTCCCCCGCAGCCGCGGGGCTCGGGGCGCCGGAGAATAAAGCCCAGAGGGCCGGAGCCCGGCGCCCCTGCCCTCGCTGGAGCCCCACACGGGCCGGGCCCGCTCGGCGGGTCCCCCGTGCAGTACAAAAACAGCGCCGGGGCTCCGGCTTTCCACACATCACACTGGGGATCCCCTCCTCAGGAGGGGTTCCCGGGGGGGTGGGTGGGTTTCAGGGAGGGTGGTGGGTTGGGGTGGGCCCCCTCCGGAGGAGGGGGTCCCGGGAGGGGGTCAGGGTGGGCCCCCTCCGGAGGAGGGGGTCCGGGGGAGGGGGGTGGGGCGGAGGGGGGACTTTCCCCCCCTCCAGTCCCCGCCCACTCTCCCGGACCCCCTCCTCCGGACGGGGCTCACCCCGGCCCCCTCCCGGGAACCCCTCCTCCGGACCGGGGCCCCGGGGAGGGAGGGGGGTGGGGGGGGAAAGCAGAGGGGGTCACGTCACTCTGTGGCATGAACAGACATAGAGACCACAGGCCAAACCAACAGCCCCTCCCGCCCGGACCCCCCCACCCACCCACCCCCTCCCTCCCCCCGGGGCCCCGGTCCGGAGGAGGGGGTCCCGGGAGGGGGCCGGGGTGAGCCCCGTCCGGAGGAGGGGGTCCGGGAGAGGGGGCGGGGACTGGAGGGGGGGGAAGTCCCCCCTCCGCCCCACCCCCCTCCCCCGGACCCCCTCCTCCGGAGGGGGCCCACCCTGACCCCCTCCCGGGACCCCCTCCTCCGGAGGGGGCCCATCCCACCCACCCCCCCGGGACCCCCTCCTACGGAGGGGGCCCACCCCAACCCCAACCCCCCCCCCCCCCCCGAAACCCACCACCCCCCCGGGAACCCCTCCTGAGGAGGGGGCCCACCCCAACCCACAACCCTCCCCGAGACCCACCACCCCCCCGGGAACCCCTCCTGAGGAGGGGATCCCCAGTGTGATGTGTGGAAAGCCGGAGCCCCGGCGCTGTTTTTGTACTGCACGGGGGACCCGCCGAGCGGGTCCCCTGTGCGAGGCTCCAGCGAGGGCAGGGGCGCCGGGCTCCGGCCCTCTGGGCTTTATTCTCCGGCGCCCCGAGCCCCGCGGCTGCGGGGGAAAGAGGGAACGGGGAGGGATGAGATGGGGTAGGGAGAGGAGTCGGGGTGGGTTGGGGAGAACGAGGGGGGAAGGGAAAGGTCGGGTGAGGGATGATGGTCAGAGGAGGAGGAAGAGAGGGGAGTCGGGTTGGGGAGCGGGGTACGGAGAGGGGAGAAAGGGGTGGGGGAGAAAGGAGGCGGGGGGGGTCGGGGATGCACAGGGGAGCAGGGAGAGAGGGTGGGGGGGCGCTGGGGAGAGGGCAGGCAGGGGGCTGGGAGAGACAGGGAGGGTGTGGGGGAGAGAGAAAGAAACTGGGGGGGGGTAGGAAAGAGGTGATAAGCGGGGGAAGAAGGAGGAGGATAAGGGCAGGAGAAACAGGGGGAAGAAAGACGGGGAAGAAAGAGGGGGAGCGGGGGCCTCTCCCGGGCCCCGCCGGGGGAGCCCGGCCCGGCCGCAGCCTCCCCGAGCTCTGAGGGAGCAAATGGCGGCAGGGGCGATTTCGGGGGCTTAAATCACCTCGGCCCCGCCCTGCGCAGCCGCCCTGGGACCCCGCGCACCTGTGCGGACCCCGCCCCGCGCACCTGAGCCGGGCCCGGCCCCGCCCCTGAAGCCGCCCCCGGCCCCGCCCGGCCCCGCTCGGCCCCGCCCCAGAGCCCCGGCCCCGCCCGGCCCCGGGGCCCGCCCTGCCCGGCACGGGGGCGGCTCCATCGCTCGGGGCCCCGCCCCTCTCTCCCGGGCCGGGCCCGCCCCGCGCACCGGGGCCGCACCGGGGCCGCTCCCGGGACCGGGGCTCCGGGTCGTGCCGGCGGCCGCTGCGGGTCCCGGGCGGTGCCGCCTCTCCCCCGGCGGGATCGGGGCTGGGATCGGCACCGGGAGGAGCCGCTCCGGGACGGGCGCTGGGGCCGAGCCCGGCGCTGCCGCTCCTGCTCCGGCCGGCTCTCCGCGGGGAGCCGGGGCTGTGCCGGCGCCCGGGCAGCCCCGGGATCCCGAGCCGGGCCCGACGCGCCGGGCCGGGCTCCGCTCTCAGCCCTGAGCCCCTCCCGGAGCCCGCCTTGGGCCCCACGACGCGGCCCCGGGCTCTGCCGCCAGCCCCGGACGCGGCGCTGAGTCGCTGCTCCCGAGCTCTGCGTGGGGCCGGCGAGCCCGGCTTCGGGCTGTGCCTGAGGCAGGACTCGGAGCTCAGAGACACACACTCGCCCTGGCCCGAAGAGCCCGCTTTGAGCATCAAAACACGGCACTTGGCCTTTAATTCAGGTCCAGCAAAACGCAGCACTTCCGTTTCTCTTTGTGAGCCCAAACACACAGGACTCGGTCTCTTCCTCAAGCCCTGAGAACAGGATTTAGTCACTGTTTCTGAGTCCCAACTCTGGCCATACCAGCCTGCTCTCAGGACTCTGTAGATCGAGAAATGCTGCTAGCAAGGATTTTCTTGCTATTTTCTGTGAGAGACTTTTCTCTCTCACAGAAGAGGTAGCAGAATTATGTAAACAACCAAGCCACCTGCAACCTTGAAAAGTCTTCTTTATGGTACAGTAGAAAAATATTTTGACAATGGATGTTTTAGGATTTTAGCCAATCACCCCCAAGGGGAGGCTGATCCTTTGTCCAATTAGACTATGAAGAAAGAAGTCTATAAAAGAGTTTGTAAAATAATTAATCAATCTTGCTGCACAATTCCTGCCTGCCGGATCTTCTCTCCTCCTCCTCCTCCCTACGGCTGTGGGACAGTGATATACCCTAGGGCCTCGGCCTGCGCTAATAGGACTCCACAATGCAGGATTTAGTCTCTGCTTTTAAGCTCTGCGCCTGCTTCTGAGCCCCAGAAACGCAGCACTGGGTCTCTTTGTGAGCCCAAAACCGCTCCTGTCCCTCGGGTTCGGAGCCCCCAGAAGTGCCCGGGGCCATGGCTGGACCCCAGCTGGGCACCAGCAGCCGCTCCCTCACCCCCCGTGGGATGGGGAAGAGACCAGAGACAAAATTCCAGCTCAGAACAGTTTAAGAATGGAAACCAAGACAAATACAATCATTTGAGATTAATGACAACACATAGTAACAGTGAGAGCAACAAGAGCAGTGGTAACACTAATGAACAGGAGAGGGAGAAAAACCCCTCCACACCTGCCCTGTTATGATCCGGTTTAAACGCAGAAAAGCAAAGCAAGCTCAGTCTCTGTGCCTAAACCAGAAAGAACTTAGAAGGTTCAAAATATCCCCAGAAACGAGATTAAAACCAAACGAGGCTAGATGTTGTTGCCAAAAAAATGGATGTATTTTATTTAATAGTAGAGAGACAAAGAGAAGGGAAGAGAGAGAAATAGAAAACAGAAGGGTAGGGTGCGTGGGGAACAGGGAGAGGGGTTGGATGGAAGCCCATCACCCATCTGAGGGTGCCAACGACGTCTCGTTGCTCCCCTCCATCCGCCCTGCCGGTGGTGAGGGTCCCCCGTGGGCGCCGTGGCCACGCCGCCACACGCTGCCCCAGCCGAAGGGTGCAGAATTCCGTGGGTTAATGCACACTTTGGGCCAGCTGGGAACGCCCACGTGCCTCTCTTGCAGGGGCCGGCTTGACGCTGTCCCTTGCAACACTGAGGGTCTGCTGCATCATCTCTGGTGCTCTGCTGCAGGCTCTGGGGGCCCCTGTGCTGGGCCATGTCACCCCTTCTGCTGTGGATGAGCTTCCTCCCCCCGGTGAGGACCCCGCAGCCGGGCTCTGCACAGTGCAGGATGGGCAGTCACTGCGGCTGTGACCACCGGCTTTTCCAAGGTACCCAAAGCCTCTCCTCCCTCCACCCCTTGGTGCCAGCCCGGGCAGCTGATAGCCCTGGGGCTGTGCTCCTCATCTTGGAGGTGTTAAGCCTGAGCTCCGTGAATATCCCCAGCCCTGAGCTGTTACTTTATCTTACCTTCATCAGCGAGCAGTGTCAGGCCTCGGGGCCCCATTCAGGGTGTGGGAGTCTTCTGCAGTTTTTGTAATACAGTTTTAAAAGTCTTTTAAGAAAATGTTTGAGTCATAAAACATAATATTTCAGTCTTTGAAACCCCTCCCTTTAACGTTATAAATCCAAAATCTAATCCAGAGCACCAGAATCTCCCACTGTGGGGGATTTCCATATTCCTGTTGCTTTCTCTGTGTTCTGTCCTGGGGATTTGTGGACTGAGGGAGGCACTGGCCACTCCTCTGGCCAAGGGGAAGGCTCCTGTGCTATTCCCATGAAGAGAACACCTGGAATTACTGCCCTGGGAGCCCAGTCCGGTCTTTCCAGTGACTGGGGGGCACCCAGAGGGTCTTTACATGAAATGAAAATGAGACCCCGGCCCAGTGCATTGACAGCAGGATTGGACACTCCTGGCCAAGGTGACCAGTCCATGGGAGTTGGACCGGTGACGATCCAGGGGGGATTTTAAGTTGGATACTTGCAGATTTCATCGTGCAGAAGCTCCAATTCTTTTTGGCACCTCTTGTTTAAATGTCTCCCCACTGGAAGAGGTCAATTAGTCTTTTTAATGACCTGACTGCCAGAGGCAGGGAAAACCAATCAGCGTTCCCTGAACGCCTCCATCACTTCCATGTCCACCTGCAACGAGTGGCCGATGGGCAGGAGCCTGCCCAGAACAGGCTCAGAGATGGGGCTTTCAATGCAAACCATTCCATCATTCCATGATCTCTGCCTGTATTAATGTTGCACTGTTCCCTCTCAAATTTAAATTCCCAAATTTAGATGATTTATTCAAGGAATCATTTTTAAATTATTCAGGAATAAAAAGGGAAGCATCAAACATACAAGAATCATTCCTACACCCACCAAACCATTCTTAACTGGAAGCCTGTTCCCTCATCTCCGCCCTTGTTTTGCTTTCCTGGAAAACCTTGTGATCCCAGAGTCTCTCAGAGCGATGTACTGGCATTACTGGAAGGTTCGCTCTGTCAGAGAGCCTGGGGGGTTTACAGCACTTGTTCCTCTGCATCTTTATCCTTTCATCAGCTTTCCCCTGGAACAGTGCTGTGAGAGAAGCTTGGAATTACTAGAAATGGATC
The DNA here is from genome assembly GCF_965178545.1 of Coloeus monedula. Lineage (NCBI taxonomy): Eukaryota > Metazoa > Chordata > Aves > Passeriformes > Corvidae > Coloeus > Coloeus monedula. The sequence continues at coordinate 218,091 of NW_028120686.1, read as the reverse complement.
AGGTTCACATCTTTTCCCCACCATTTTTCAACTGTTTTGAAATTCCTGGAATTACCCTCAAATGTGCCCTAGAACACTGCTGTGAAAGGATCAATGAGAAGAACAGCCGGAAAGCAGAAAACCACCTCCAGCAGCAGCCACAATGATCCCATTTCTCTTCTTACCTGGTCCTGCCAGAGCTCCCAACAGCCATTCCCATTCCAAAACAAGAGCTATGGAAGGCATTCCTGCTGTCCGTGAGGGTGAGGTGGCAGTTCTGGGTGTTCTTTGCTGTGGAACCAGACAACAAACAGAGTGTAAATGATCTTGGTGGTCCCTTCCAAGCCAAACCAGCCTCGATTCCATGCGTGGATCAGCACCTGTCCCAGCTCCATTCCAGAAACCTCCTCCCACTAACCCAGAACTTTCCTTTTTCTGCTCAACATCAGGGATTTGCTGCCGAGTGCCCCGGGCAGGGGAAGCCTCAGCATTCCCTGGGACGCCTCAGCCTTCCCTGGGCTGCCTCAGCATTCCCTGGGACGCCTCAGCCTTCCCTGGGACCGCAGCATTCCCTGGGCTGCCTCAGCATCCCCTGCGCTGCTGTTCCACGCCCATCCCGTGGTCCAGCGCCGTTCCGGGCTGCAGTGCCGGGCTCTCCCCACGGGGCGGCAGCACCGGGAGCGAGCAGCCCCGGCCGGTCCCGCTGTCTCGGGGCAGCTGCGCCTTTAACCCGCCCTGAGCCGGCGGGGCCGTGAACACAGCGGGCACAAACGCCACCGCTCCCCTTTATTTCACCCTCAGAGGCACAGGATCGCAGCATTTCCTGGGCTGCAAGGGACCCACAGGGAGCATCGAGTCCAAATCCTGGCCCTGCACCCCAAGAATCCCACCCTGTGCCCGAGAGCCTTGTCCAGACCCAAACTCTGCCCCCAACACCCTGAAAACACAGCGGGGCTGGGAGAAGGATGACCATGGAGGATTTTTTATATAGATCTCCTTGTACGATTGTTATATAGTATCATTAGATAGTCCAGCAATCAATATCTTCCTTATACCTCGTTATAGATAATCCAATAATCAATATGTTCCTCACACCTTGTTATAGATAATCCAGTAATCAATATGTTCCTTACACCTCGCTATACATTGTTACACGTCGCCTTCCCGGCGGCAGCTCCAGTGACCGACCAGGACCCCTCCTGACCCCCCCTTCCCATTCCCGCAGTCAGACCAGGTTTCCTTCCCGGCTCCACCCCAGGATTCCCGCGGCAGTCTCAGGTGTCTCTTTCTTTCCACAAAGCAAATTCTTCACAGCAACACAGAACCAGCCCGAGCTGGCCCCTCCGGCGAGCACCGATCAGCTCATTCTTACCCCAAACTGTTCATTCTCTCCCCTGCAGATTAACCCAGATTTTACCCCAAAATGTTCATTTTGTCCCCTACAGAATCCACCCCGGAGCGACGCCTTGGGCCCCGCACGGATGAGGCAGCTCCGGTGCCCCGTGCCTGCAGCTCCCCCGCTGTGCCAGGACAGCAATCCCTGGGCCGGGACACTCATCCCTGGGCCGGAATACCGATCCCCCGCGGCCCCTGCCGTTCGCTCGGGGCTGTCCCCGTTCCCCGCTCACCTCCAAGCCCGGAGCAGCCGCCCCGGTGCCCCCGGCCCGGCCGCGCTGCTCCCCGGGCTCCCCGCCATTGCCGCTCCTGGCGAGGAAGGGCGGAAGTCACCGGTACCGCACCGATGCGGCGATCGGGTCCGTGGCTATTCGACCTTCCCAAGATGGCGGCCGGAAGGACCCCGCTCCGTCTATTCGACTGCCTGAATGCTCCCGCCTGCCCCAGGCGCCGCTGACCCCACAGTCGGTGTCCGCATAGCGGGAAACGCCTCAGAAAATTGCGCGCAAGCGCTGGGCTGGCGCCGGCATCGGCGTCACGTTCAGGCAGCCGAGTAGACGCAGCTTGGGGGGGGGGAGGGGGGGGAGGGGGGGCTTTCCCTGCCGCCATATTGAGAAGGTCAAAGAAGCCTCGTGAGATGCCATCTTTAGTGTGGCAATCACGTGACTTCCGCCCTTCGCCGCCATCTTGGGTGCTGGCAGAAGCCACTTCCGGTCGAGCCGCCATCTTTAGTGTGGTGCATTTAAGCCCCCCCTCACAAGGGCTTCTGTCTAGTCGGCTGCCTGAATCCGGCCCGGACTCCGACACCGATCTCGCGCTTTCCGCGCGATTTTCCGCGGTGCTACCCGGTGCGAGGACACGGCTGGTGGGGTCAGCGGCGCCAGAGGCGGGCGACGGCTCCGCGACCGGCGGCAGGCATCGGCAGGGACACCTCTCGCAGGGGGCCTAGTGCGTCCGCCATCTTGAGTGTGGCGGAAGTGGCACCAGCCCTCGTCAAGGTCCTGGCAGGTGATAATAAAGCGTCACTTAGGCCGTCCCGAGAGCGCGGAACTGCGCCTTCCTTTCCGAGCCGCCCGCTTGAGAGCGGCACATTGGCATCTCTATTCCAACCGTGCCCGCCCGGTGCCTCCCGCCCGGGTCGCGCTGCGACCGCGCCTCTGCTGCCCGGCAAAACCGGCCCCGCCGGGCCGCCCCCCGCGCTGTCATTCCCCGCGGTCACCGCCCCGCACGGCGCCCGCTCCTTTCCATAGCTGTGGCCCCGCTCATGCACGGCCGTGTCCCTCGGCTCCGAACCGCCCTTCGCCCCTCCCCTCCGCTGACAGACCCGGCCCCGCTCGCTCCCGCTCCTTGCCACGCTCGGCAGCCACCGAGGCCGCCGCCCTCTCGGCTCAGCCGGCACCGGGCGGCAGCAGCGCCGCCCAGCTCAGCCCGGGGGCAGGCACAGAGCACAGGGAAAAGCCGGCTCCGGGCGCTCTGCAGCTCCTGCAGCCCGAGCGTCTCGGCTCCTGCGGCCAGGCGCTTGCTGCTTTCCTTCCTACAGAAAAACGCCGGCTCCTTATTCTCAAAACCTGCGGATCTCTATTCCCAGCTTCTTATATTGCTGTATGCGACAGAGTAGACAGAGAGGGCTGGCTTATTTCCAAATGAATTTACATCTAAATCAGTAGCATTTGCCTATAGACGTAAAAGTGAAGAACTTAACAGGTTTTAGTATTCTGCACACAGCCCTCGCTGGGAGGAATGGTAAAAAGTTAAAAACAAATGAAATTTTAAAAGTAGAAAGTTAGAAACAAAGTTACAACGGCAGAAATTTAGAAACAAACAAAGAGGTAAAATACAAGAAACAAACAAATTTCTAAAGGGAGAAAGTTGAAAACAAACAAAGTTAGAAACAAACAAACAAAAAAATTAGAAACAAACAAAATTAGAAAGGTAGAAATTTAGAAACAAAGTCAGAAAGGCAAGTGTTGAGCCTTTGACAGGGTACCCCTCCTTCTCGGACCAGGGTGAAAGAGCAGAGGAGGCTGCTGTTCTGCTGAGTTCTTTATTTCACGGTCTCACAGCTGTCTTGAAGGCAGAGTTCGAATGGGGTTACATGATACAGCCAAGCAGCAGCAGCAGGCAAAAACAGCTTCTTCTATATGCTCCATACACTCTATTTTTTCTTATAGAAGTGTGGATTCCATTTGTTCATTGACCAGTAAGATTAACACACGGTTCTAGTTTTCCTTAAACCCATCCTGGTCTAATTCTAACAGTCGTAAGCCTCACACAAGTGTCATCTGCCCTTGTTCCATAAGGAATCTCTCTACAGACAGGGAGTTGTCACCGGCCCCGTGCTCATGGGCTGCAGGGGACACCTGCACTGAGGAGGAAATGGAAATGGGAAAGAGGGAACTGCAACCTGATGGGACGCACCTCTGGCACCACATTTCCTCTTCTTGGTGCTGTCCTGGAAAACCCCAAGTAAATCCGGTCCCTCAGACCTTGCACCCCTGAACACCAGGAGAGCCGGTGCTTTACCCAGATCCCAGTGCCCTGCACGGCTGCGCTGACACGAGCACAGGCCGATCGCTCCGCCCAGCACCATCCCTCATTTTCTTCCCACGGCTCCCCAAGCGTCCCCAAACCACCCCAGTGTGTCTGTGCCGGGGCCAGGGCCTGCCCCGAGCCCGACCAGAGGCTGTCACCCAGCCCTGCACCAGCTCCCACCCCCGGGTGAGCTGGGAATGCACTGAGAGCTCGGCTCCCCGGGCTCCCCAGCACCCAAACCGGTCCTCAGACACACAGAAATGCCCAACCTGCCCCTCTGGGCACAGCCAAACACCACAATTCCATCATCCCCAAGCAACTCTGGCACTTGCCTCTTCACCTCGGCTCATTTCCAGTAGCCGGGGCTAGGACCGGGCTGTCAGAAATAGCATTCCCTAGGCAGTTCATCCCAGCGCAGAGGAGAAGAGGAGCCTGTCCCTGACCCACACCATGGGCAGGACAAGGGGGGCCCTAGCTGGCTTTGCCTACTCCAGCACCAAAGCTCTTGGTCCCAAAGATGGGGCGAGTTCAGTGGTTTTTCCTGTCCTGAAAGAGAGCAGAAAAGGGAAGTTAATCCCACTGTGGAATCCAAGACTCCTGCATTTCCTATTTCTGCTCTGATTGCTCACCGTGGAGTTTTATCCATGGAAAAAAAAGGAGAATGACACCATATCAAATAAAAAGTTGATTAATCCACGTAGGGGCTGTGGACAGGATACAAAGGAGCTTTTCCATGATTTTGGGGCTTGAAGAGGGACTGAATTTCCCTCAAAGCTGGGAAGGGCCTGAGGATAATAAAGCAAGGGAGCAGCTTCATCTCTCCCTGGCAGAGAGCTCGGGGCTCCATTATGGATACAAATCAATCCCAGCAGGATTTCAAAGGGTTTCTTTAGGATGTCAGGTCCCTCTTTATCAGATCCCTGCTGGGATTCAGGGCCTGCCTGGTCACGGGGTGCTTTGATAAGGGCTGGATTTAAATCCCAGATCTGAGAACAGACATGAAAGGTCCCTGGGTTTCTGGGGGGTTGAAAAACTCAAGCTGGATTCGCTGCAGAGCTGAAAAATCAGGGTAAGAGAGAGCAAGGAGTGGCCAGCAGGCCCAGGCTCCTGATCACGCCCCTGGGATCCATGGGATCCATAGGATCCACGGCCTCTGGCACGCTGCTCCAGCACCCTGCAGGGTGACTGACAGCCGGGCAGGGGAAGGAGCCACCAGCAGCTCTGCCATGTGCACCATCATTCACCTTGCACGTGGCCTAAACAGCCACCAAGCACTGATGGACTGACTGAGCCGAAAATATCGGAGAGATCTCAGTTTGCACTCCAAATTCCCTGCAGCCTGTTCCCTTCCTGATCCATCCCTTGAAGCAGCAAGAGTGGAATTCCTTCCATCGTTGCTCTTTCCCTCCTGTTTTCCACTCAACAAGAAAAAGAGCAGCCACGTGAACAGGAGTAAAAGCCCCAAACCCACAAAAAAGCACATTCTCAGCATCACTAATCCCTGCCAAACTGCCAGGAACCTTCCAAAACTACATCCAAGCTTGGAAACAGGGATCCAGTTGTTTGTTTAAGCAGCTATTGATCCAGTCTCTTCCAGCTAATTAAACTATTCACTATTTAAACTCATTAAACTGCTCATCCTGCTCCTGGCAGCCAGAGGCAAAGAAGAAATCGTGTCTAGATTAAATGGTGTTGGTGAATGTGCCCATCCCAGTCCTTGGAGAGGTTGGAATTGCATCCCTGTTCCTCTGATCTCTTTTCCTTCCTTTTTCTTGGAGTGATTCCCACCCGGATTCCTCAGCTCCAGCTCTCTGAGCAGCCTCAGGGGGAGCATTTCATCCCCTTGGAGCCAACTCCATTTGTTGCATCCTTCATGCCTCAACCACCCCTAAAAGCAGGCAAGTGCTGATGGGCAGTGCAGCTGCTTCCACTTGGGAATGTTTCCAGTGGAACAGGGAGGGAATTCTGAGAAGCTTCCACCCACTGCACGTTATTGCTGGATAAAAGGTGAGGCAGCAAAGGATCAACAAAGGGAGATTTCAGCAAGACAAAGTCCAGACAGAGAGGCTGCAAGTGTGGCTGGGGCTGCTAAACTGGGAAAACTGCAAGGTCAGGCTGTGGGAACATGGATTATACTGAGGTCTGGAACTGGTGTTGGGAAGAGAGGGAGAAGGAGAAGGAGGAGAAGGAGAAGGAGAAGGAGAAGGAGAAGGAGAAGGAGAAGGAGAAGGAGAAGGAGAGAAAGAGCCCAAAGTAACTGCACAGTGAATTTCCTTACCATGAGCCAGGCTCATTCCCTGAGCTGACCAATATCTCCGAGCTCCCCTTCATGGCACAGCCCTGCCAGTAAAGAACAGAAGTTCCTGCTGCTCCCACTGGAATTCTGTAGCGTGCCTGGCATTCCATATGTTCTGCTGCCTGAGAATTCCTGCAGCCGTCCTCGGGAAGAGCAGTTCACTGCCACAGGAGGAACAAGAGGAAAGCAGCTGCCACTCTCAGGTTCTGTGCCCTGTAAAAAGTAAAACCAGATAAAGATCAAAGCTCCATAAAGCTGGAACCATCTCCAACCTCGGGACAGCACTTCTGTGGGAAAAGCGTAGATGGGCAATTAGGAAGGAGATCATCATGCAAATGGGTAAGGGGGGGAATTAAATTCTGCTGCTTTCTGATTGAGGCCTGCTTCAATTTGCAGCCTTTATAATATCAGTTTAATGGGACTTTTTGTGCTTTTAAGAGGTTTTTATTAGCTGGGGGTTGTCCCTGCCTGGACTGAGGCACAGCACAATGAGTCTCCTGCCTCCTGAAGCCGTGTCATTATCCCAGCATCTGAAATTAAAAACCAGCACTCTGGGAAACCTCTCTACTCTGAGGAGAAGTGTGAGGAGCGTTTGGGTCTGTGGAAAGCCTGGAACAGCTCTGAGAGACACCAAACATCCTGTGGATCCCAATAAACAGCAAAACATTCCAGCAGCTCCTTCCAACACCGCCCTTGTAGGGAACTCTGTCACCCCAGTGGGTATTTGTGGGAGTAAGGAAGAAATCCCACTAATGACCTCAGTGTGATCACCTCTGGTTCGTCTGGGGATAAATCTCCTTTATCCTTCTGGGAGAATAAAGGAATCCAATGCTGCCTTAATCCCCAGCTCCTCAGAGTCTGCATTTCCAGAATCCATCTCCTGGCCCAGCATGGGAAGGGTTGTCCAGCGCTGGAACAGCTGCCCAGGGCAGTGGTGGAGTCACCAACCCTGGAAGTGCTCATAAAATACATGGATATGGCACTTGAGTGTTCATAAAATACCTGGGTAAATACATGGGTAAATATAGGGATAAATTCATGGGTAGATACGTGGATAAACATATGGATAAATGTATATGGATAAACATATATGGATAATCCATGGATAAATATAGGGATAAATATGTAGGGATAAATATGTATGGATAAATACAGACCTTGCTTCCCTGAACACCAGGAGAGCCGGTGTTTTACCCAGATCCCAGTGCCCTGCACGGCTGCGCTGACACGAGCACAGGCCGATCGCTCTGCCCAGCACCATCCCTCATTTTCCTCCCACGGCTCCCCAAGCGTCCCCAAACCACCCCAGTGTGTCTGTGCCGGGGCCAGGGCCTGCCCCGAGCCCGACCAGAGCCCTGCACCAGCTCCCACCCCCGGGAGAGCTGGGAATGCACTGAGAGCTCGGCTCCCCGGGCTCCCCAGCACCCAAACTGGTCCTCAGACACACAGAAATGCCCAACCTGCCCCTCTGGGCACAGCCAAACACCACAATTCCATCATCCCCAAGCAACTCTGGCACTTGCCTCTTCACCTCCGCCCATTGCCAGTAGCTGGGGCTAGGACCGGGCTGTCAGAAATAGCATTCCCTAGGCAGTTCATCCCAGCGCAGAGGAGAAGAGGAGCCTGTCCCTGACCCACACCATGGGCAGGACAAGGGGGGCCCTAGCTGGCTTTGCCTACTCCAGCACCAAAGCTCTTGGTCCCAAAGATGGGGCGAGTTCAGTGGTTTTTCCTGTCCTGAAAGAGAGCAGAAAAGGGAAGTTAATCCCACTGTGGAATCCAAGACTCCTGCATTTCCTATTTCTGCTCTGATTGCTCACCGTGGAGTTTTAGCTATGGAAAAAAAAAGGAGAATGACACCATATCAAATAAAAAGTGCCCTTTTCCAGCATTTTTATTCCAGGCATTAAAAGGATGCTCATTTCTCTTCTAGCATTGTTTCCCTCATTTTAGGAGAACCGTTTTCATCCCAGGCCCCACTCGTCAGTTGTTCGATCCTCTGGCACTGGATTTGGACAAAAGAAGGGACGCACCTGGACTGCAGGAAATCACTGAGAGAAACCCTTCCAAAACGTGACAGAGAAAAACAACAGGAGATGCAGGAAGACACATCCCTCATTTGCACGTCTGGAACGCTTTTCTAAAGACTTCTCTGCATCTGGATGCTCTTTGCTCTTGGCTTTCTTCACAGGAATGCATTTGCTGCTAAACACGTCTCAGACCCTTACCTGATCGGGATAAGGTGGGATGGAGATGAAGACTCCCACAGGGAATAGCCAGGGAGATGCAGGGCCTGGGAACATCAAGGACGGAGAAGAGAAGGAACAGGGATTGTTTCTCTTGTTTAGAGCCAGCAGTGCTGTGAGCTTGGAGAACACACGGCACCGCAGGGATCCAGGGCAGGAGCGGGATAACTGCGGGATAAGGGGAATCTGCTCCCACTCCAGGGCTGTGCCAGTGAAGGAGGGGAATTTTTTAGTGCCTTCATTACACACAAAAACCAAACCCAGCACCACCGAGCTGGACTTTCGTGAGCTGCAAAACAAAGCGGCCCCTGGCCTTTGGGGGAACACAACCTCACCGAGTCACGGAGCCAGGGGATGACACTTGGGAATGATCCTTGCTGCTGCCTGCAGGCAAATCAGATGAGGGAGCCACAGGAGCTGCGGGGTTTCCTGCTCTTCCTGCAACGCCATCGGGCCAGACCAGGAGACCTTTCCTGGAACAGATCTTCCCTGTAAAGGGAGCTACACCAAAGCTCAAGCCCTCATTTAGAGACCCTTGGAAAAGCAAAGGTGAGAGGGGATTACCTGGAGCCCCAGGGGACCGAGGCGCAGGCGATGAAGAAGCAGACAGCAAAGTGCTTCCACTGCTTCTCACTCCAGCAAAGGGAACATCCCTGGAATTTCATGTCCAGTGTCGCTCCCAAACCCCACAGGTGAACCCACACGTACTCCAGGACTGATCTCCTTCAAACTTCCAGCAGCACAGACTCACCGGGAGGAACTGCGATCCAAGGACACACAGCAGCAACCGTCTTCCCGCTTGCCCCTCTCTCCACATTTTCCCTTTCCAGCGGGATGCAGGTGCCACCCCCCAGAGGCAGGAAAACTGCCTTGCAATCCAGTACAAAACCCGCCTGGAAAGCCCAGGATGCCCGGAGCCAGCAGCCGTTTCTCCTGGAGCTCCTGCTGACAGGCATTTGAAGCCTGCTGTGCCTCACAGCTGCTTTTCTGCCAAGGGCATTCCCATCTTTTCTTTTTTAGCCCAAAAAAAGGTTTGCAAAGCTGAGTTTTGTGAGAAGCGCTTCATATTTGGATCATTCTTAACTTGGAGTTTCCCTTGGCACGAAAATCAGGGGCTCACCTTTTGCTTGGAGCTTGGCTGAAGTCCTCAGCAATGCCAGGGAATGTGGCCATTGGAGGCTTTGGGCAGATTTGGCTCATCTGCCTTTTTAGGCCTTGTTTCTTTCTCTCAGCTTTCCCACTGGATTGTGGCCTCCGAGGAATACGTAAAATCCCATTCCATTCCTATTCTTTCGGACAATTTTTTGTACCGTCCCTGTACAAAACGAGGCCCCCTGTTCGGATGCTTTTCCCCACCGTTCCCCGGCACTTTTATCTGCCGGTGCATTCCCTGCGTTGCTTGGGCTCTTCCCAGCTCTCTGAGCTCCTTCACAAGGCAGGAGATCGATTTGGCCCAGGAACTAAACCCTCCCGAGGAATTGTCTGATGCCATCTCCGCATTTGACACCTGATCCTTGTGCTCAAAGGATCCCTCTTTCTTCCCTTCAGCCAATTCCAAGGCTCGCTGCCCCCAGCTGCGATCAGGCCCCAGCCTGATCCCTGCAGTCTTCCCTGCCGGGATCCTGCTCAGGAATCCCTGGGCTACAAATGTAAGAATTCATTCTTCCCACCCCTGCCCACTTCAAATTCCAAAGGATTTGGTGTCTGCCTTACCCGGCTGGAGCCTGCTTCCAACTCTGTTCTTGCTGCTTCTGCTGCTTTCCAGTTCCCAGGAATTCCACCGACGGAGCGACAGCGTTTTCCAGCTCCGCCAGGATTCCCTCTGCTGCGTTTGGGTGCTGGAAGGATATCAAAACCAGGCTCTCTGGGGCTTTACTATCAGGAAATTACATCCCCGGATTTGTTTATTTCCAAATATTATCTCTTCCCAACAAAGCACTGGGCATCCAAGGAATACAGAAAGTGATGGGCTGACCACTGCTTACTCCTCTGGAATGTCAGAGCTTGGAAAAAAAGGGCACTTGAGGCTTCTCCTGGTGCTGCCCGTGAGGTGTATTTTACTTGAGAGCCCCTTCCCGTGTCTTTCCCTGTATCCACCAAAAAATCCACCCCTTCATTCCCCAGCTGCTTGCTTCCTCCCTCTTTTCCTGTATCCAACAGAATTTTAACAGGTCAATAGTCCCCTCTGCAAGAGCACCTTTCATTCCAAACCTAAGAACAAACGAATCACTTCCCTTCCACCGTCCTTATTAGGATTCCACTGAGAGCAGTGGATGGAAAATGATCCTCTCCTGGTCCCTGCTGGATTCCCGGAGCAGGGATCCTTTCCCTCTTTCCCCCCACCACGGTGCCCTCCTCCCCCTCCCGCCCCACCCCACACCCTTTTCAGGCTTTGTTCCACAGCTTTTGCCTCCAGGCCTCAGATCCTTTCGTTCTCCACGAGCTCCCAGCAGCTCCACAGCCTTCCCTCTCCCATCCCGACCATTTCTCCGGGAATGGAGCTCCGCATTTCAATTGCCTTCTCTTTTCTCTGACAATTCCCACCAATCCAGAAGACCTAAAGCTGACACAAGGAACACTCGGTGCCCACAAATCCAAACCCAGACCCGGCCATCCCCAAACCAGCAACTCCCGGACAATTTGCGTTCATTCCAACCTAACACTGAGGACTCACCCAATCCTTCAAAATTCCCAAGAAATATCCTGTTGCCTTCACAGCTCCCAGGGGATTCTGCTTCGTGCTCACACGAAGGATTTGGGACTTCCCTGAAAAAACCCGTGCAGGGCACGCTGGAATCCCCGATCCCGTGAATCCGGGGAGCGTTAAAAGCTCGGTCCAGCCTGGGCCCCCGGAAATTTTTGCCAAATATCCCCCAAGTCCTCGGGATAACAGAACTCTCTGGTACTGCATTTTTGGCATTGTAAAGCCTGGAATTCCTTTATTCCTAGTGCTGGGCTCTGCATATGGCCGAGAAAATCCCGGCCTCCACACAGACCCAGATTCCAAACTTTTTGATACATTTCAGCAAGCCGAGAAATTCACCTTCCCTACTTCTTCTTAAGGGCATCCTTCTCTTCCCTTACCCGGCGTGCTCTCTCCCACTGGGGGTGGGTTTTCCCCTTCCCATGCTAATTAGTCCCTACTTCTAGGAGGTTTAGGTACCTTTCTTCCCTGGGACGGATTTCTTAGCACAGCTGCCGAGGCTTTGGGAGTCTCCTTTATCTTCTACTTTCTGGATCCATAAATGCCACAATCCAGACGCCCAACTTCAACAAGACATCCTTTCTACCTAAAAACACACACTCTCAACTCTTAGATCTTTTAAAGTTTTACCCCCGCAAAATTCCCCTATTTTTCCACCACTGAATTCCTCACTCCTGCTTCCAAGGATTTCTTGAATACCATGGGGCTTTTCTCAAGATTTACCCCCACGACCTTCCCTACGTGCCCACTGCTCATCACCTCATTTTTCCCTCCATGTGGTCGTTCTCCACCCCAGAGAGTTTGTCAAGTGTTGCCTCCAAAATGTTCCCCATCTCTCCACTACTCAGTTCCCCATTTTGCCTCCAAAATATTCAATCTGTCCCCTCCAGATTGCATCCACTTTTACCCCCAGCGTTTTACTTCCTCTACAATATTGATTCAACCTTTTCCACCCCAAAAATCTGCATTCTCTCCCCTAAACAGCACCTCAGCTTTTCCCTCAAAAATGCCCCAGAGGGAAACTCAGATTCAGCCCCCAAACTCCCATTTTCCTACACAAACAGTTCTTGTGGCCCCTCTCAATTCCCCCAGGCTTTCAACTCAAGGAAGAACTGGAAGCCCATTCCCTCATCTCCACCCTTGCTTTGCTTTCCTGGAAAACCTTGTGATCCCACACTTTCTCCCAGAGATCTGCTGGGAGTACTGGAAGGTTTGCTCTCTCAGAGCGCCAGGGGGCTTTACAGCACTTGTTCCTCTGCATCTTTACCCTTTTATCAGCTTTCCCCTGGAACGGTGTTGTGGGAGAAGCTTGGAACTACCAGAAATGGATCACGTTCACATTTTTTCCCCACCAGTTTTTATCTGGTTTCAGATTCCTGGAATTACCCTCAAATGTGCCCTAGAACACTGCTGTGAAAGGATCAATGAGAAGAACAGCCGGAAAGCAGAAAACCACCTCCAGCAGCAGCCACAATGATCCCATTTCTCTTCTTACCTGGTCCTGCCAGAGCTCCCAACAGCCATTCCCATTCCAAAACAAGAGCTATGGAAGACATTCCTGCTGTCCGTGAGGGTGAGGCGGCAGTTCTGGATGTTCTTCGCTGTGCAATCAGACAACAAACAGAGTGTAAATGATCCTGGTGGTCCTTCCAAGCCAAACCAGCCCGTGATTCCATGCGTGGATCAGCACCTGTCCCAGCTCCATTCCAGAAACCTCCTCCCACTAACCCAGAACTTTCCTTTTTCTGCTCAACATCAGGGATTTGCTGCCGAGTGCCCCGGGCAGGGGACGCCTCAGCCTTCCCTGGGACCGCAGCATTCCCTGGGCTGCCTCAGCATCCCCTGCGCTGCTGTTCCACGCCCATCCCGTGTCCAGCGCCGTTCCGGGCTGCAGTGCCGGGCTCTCCCCACGGGGCGGCAGCACCGGGAGCGAGCAGCCCCGGCCGGTCCCGCTGTCTCGGGGCAGCTGCGCCTTTAACCCGCCCTGAGCCGGCGGGGCCGTGAACACAGCGGGCACAAACCCCACCGCTCCCCTTTATTTCACCCTCAGAGGCACAGGATCGCAGCATTTCCTGGGCTGCAAGGGACCCACAGGGAGCATCGAGTCCAAATCCTGGCCCTGCACCCCAAGAATCCCACCCTGTGCCCGAGAGCCTTGTCCAGACCCAAACTCTGCCCCCAAGGTCCTGAAAACACAGCGGGGCTGGGAGAAGGATGACCACGGAGGATTTTTTTATACAGATCTCCTTGCACGATCGTTAAATAATATTATTAGACAGTCCAGGAACGCATCCCTGTGCCGGGACAGCCACCCCTGTGCCGGAACACTCATCCCTGGGCCGGAATACCGATCCCCCGCGGCCCCCACCGTCCGCTCGGGGCTGTCCCCGTTCCCCGCTCACCTCCGAGCCCGGAGCACCCGCCCCGGTGCCCCCGGCCCGGCCGCGCTGCTCCCCGGGCTCCCCGCCATTGGCGCTCCTGGCGAAGAAGGGCGGAAGTCACCGGTACCGCACCGATGTGGCTATTCGACCTTCTCAAGATGGCGGCCGGAAGGACCCCCCCCCCCTCGCCCCCCCGCTCCGTCTATTCGACTGCCTGAATGCTCCCGCCTGCCCCAGGCGCCGCTGACCCCACAGTCGGTGTCCGCGTAGCGGGAAACGCCTCAGAAAATTGCGCGCAAGCGCTGGGCTGGCGTCGGCGTCGGCGTCGGCGTCGCGTTCAGGCAGCCGAATAGACGCAGCTTGGGGGGGGGGGAGGGGGGGGGGGGCCTTCCCTGCCGCCATATTGAGAAGGTCAGAAAACAGTGCACACGACCGCCATCTTTAGTGTGGCAGTGACGACACTTCCGCCCTTCGCCGCCATCTTGGGTGCTGGCAGAAGCCACTTCCGGTCGAGCCGCCATCTTTAGTGTGGTACACTTAGGGCCCCCGCCGCCCCTCACAAGGGCTTCTGTCTAGTCGGCTGCCTGAATCCGGCCCGGACTCCGACGCCGGCCCCGCGCTTTCCGCGCGATTTTCCGCGGTGCTTCCCGGTGCGAGGACACGGCTGGCGGGGTCAGCCGCGCCGGAGGCGGGCGACGGCTCCGCGACCAGCGCGGCAGGCATCGGCAGGGACACCTCTCGCAGGGGGCCTAGTGCGTCCGCCATCTTGAGTGTGGCGGAAGTGTAAACCACCCTCTGCAAGGTCCTGGCAGATAATAAAATAATAAAATAAAATAAATACTGTCATATTCTAATAAAAACGTCACTTAACGCCGTCCCGAGAGCGCGGAACTGCGCCTTCCTTTCCGAGCCGCCTCCTTGAGAGCGACACGCGGGCGGCTCGATTCCGACCGTGCCCGCCCGGTGCCTCCCGCCCGGGTCGCGCTGCGACCGCGCCTCTGCTGCCCGGCAAAACCGGCCCCGCCGGGCCGCCCCCCGCGCTGTCATTCCCCGCGGTCACCGCCCCGCACGGCGCCCGCTCCTTTCCATAGCTGTGGCCCCGCTCACGCACGGCCGTGTCCCTCGGCTCCGAACCGCCCTTCGCCCCTCCCCTCCACTGACAGACCCGGCCCCGCTCGCTCCCGCTCCTTGCCACGCTCGGCAGCCACCGAGGCCGCCGCCCTCTCGGCTCAGCCGGCACCGGGCGGCAGCAGCGCCGCCCAGCTCAGCCCGGGGGCAGGCACAGAGCACAGGGAAAAGCCGGCTCCGGGCGCTCTGCAGCTCCTGCAGCCCGAGCGTCTCGGCTCCTGGGGCCAGGCGCTTGCTGCTTTCCTTCCTACAGAAAAACGCCGGCTCGTTATTCTCAAAACCTGCGGATCTCTATTCCCAGCTTCTTATATTGCTGTATGCGACAGAGTAGACAGAGAGGGCTGGCTTATTTCCAAATGAATTTACATCTAAATCAGTAGCATTTGCCTATAGACGTAAAAGTGAAGAACTTAACAGGTTTTAGTATTCTGCACACAGCCCTCGCTGGGAGGAATGGTAAAAAGTTAAAAACAAATGAAATTTTAAAAGTAGAAAGTTAGAAACAAAGTTACAACGGCAGAAATTTAGAAACAAACAAAGAGGTAAAATACAAGAAACAAACAAATTTCTAAAGGGAGAAAGTTGAAAACAAACAAAGTTAGAAACAAACAAACAAAAAAATTAGAAACAAACAAAATTAGAAAGGTAGAAATTTAGAAACAAAGTCAGAAAGGCAAGTGTTGAGCCTTTGACAGGGTACCCCTCCTTCTCGGACCAGGGTGAAAGAGCAGAGGAGGCTGCTGTTCTGCTGAGTTCTTTATTTCACGGTCTCACAGCTGTCTTGAAGGCAGAGTTCGAATGGGGTTACATGATACAGCCAAGCAGCAGCAGCAGGCAAAAACAGCTTCTTCTATATGCTCCATACACTCTATTTTTTCTTACAGAAGTGTGGATTCCATTTGTTCATTGACCAGTAAGATTAACACACGGTTCTAGTTTTCCTTAAACCCATCCTGGTCTAATTCTAACAGTCGTAAGCCTCACACAAGTGTCATCTGCCCTTGTTCCATAAGGAATCCCTCTACAGACAGGGAGTTGTCACCGGCCCCGTGCTCATGGGCTGCAGGGGACACCTGCACTGAGGAGGAAATGGAAATGGGAAAGAGGGAACTGCAACCTGATGGGACGCACCTCTGGCACCACATTTCCTCTTCTTCCTGCTGTCCTGGAAAACCCCAAGTAAATCCAGTCCCTCAGACCTTGCACCCCTGAACACCAGGAGAGCCGGTGCTTTACCCAGATCCCAGTGCCCTGCACGGCTGCGCTGACACGAGCACAGGCCGATCGCTCCGCCCAGCACCATCCCTCATTTTCTTCCCATTGCTCCCCAAGCGTCCCCAAACCACCCCAGCGTGTCTGTGCCAGGGCCAGGGCCTGCCCCGAGCCCGACCAGAGGCTGTCACCCAGCCCTGCACCAGCTCCCACCCCCGGGTGAGCTGGGAATGCACTGAGAGCTCGGCTCCCCGGGCTCCCCAGCACCCAAACTGGTCCTCAGACACACAGAAATGCCCAACCTGCCCCTCTGGGCACAGCCAAACACCACAATTCCATCATCCCCAAGCAACTCTGGCACTTGCCTCTTCACCTCCGCCCATTTCCAGTAGCCGGGGCTAGGACCGGGCTGTCAGAAATAGCATTCCCTAGGCAGTTCATCCCAGCGCAGAGGAGAAGAGGAGCCTGTCCCTGACCCACACCATGGGCAGGACAAGGGGGGCCCTAGCTGGCTTTGCCTACTCCAGCACCAAAGCTCTTGGTCCCAAAGATGGGGCGAGTTCAGTGGTTTTTCCTGTCCTGAAAGAGAGCAGAAAAGGGAAGTTAATCCCACTGTGGAATCCAAGACTCCTGCATTTCCTATTTCTGCTCTGATTGCTCACCGTGGAGTTTTAGCCATGGAAAAAAAAGGAGAATGACACCATATCAAATAAAAAGTTGATTAATCCACGTAGGGGCTGTGGACAGGATACAAAGGAGCTTTTCCATGATTTTGGGGCTTGAAGAGGGACTGAATTTCCCTCAAAGCTGGGAAGGGCCTGAGGATAATAAAGCAAGGGAGCAGCTTCATCTCTCCCTGGCAGAGAGCTCGGGGCTCCATTATGGATACAAATCAATCCCAGCAGGATTTCAAAGGGTTTCTTTAGGATGTCAGGTCCCTCTTTATCAGATCCCTGCTGGGATTCAGGGCCTGCCTGGTCACGGGGTGCTTTGATAAGGGCTGGATTTAAATCCCAGATCTGAGAACAGACATGAAAGGTCCCTGGGTTTCTGGGGGGTTGAAAAACTCAAGCTGGATTCGCTGCAGAGCTGAAAAATCAGGGTAAGAGAGAGCAAGGAGTGGCCAGCAGGCCCAGGCTCCTGATCACGCCCCTGGGATCCATGGGATCCATAGGATCCACGGCCTCCGGCACGCTGCTCCAGCACCCTGCAGGGTGACTGACAGCCGGGCAGGGGAAGGAGCCACCAGCAGCTCTGCCATGTGCACCATCATTCACCTTGCACGTGGCCTAAACAGCCACCAAGCACTGATGGACTGACTGAGCCGAAAATATCGGAGAGATCTCAGTTTGCACTCCAAATTCCCTGCAGCCTGTTCCCTTCCTGATCCATCCCTTGAAGCAGCAAGAGTGGAATTCCTTCCATCGTTGCTCTTTCCCTCCTGTTTTCCACTCAACAAGAAAAAGAGCAGCCACGTGAACAGGAGTAAAAGCCCCAAACCCACAAAAAAGCACATTCTCAGCATCACTAATCCCTGCCAAACTGCCAGGAACCTTCCAAAACTACATCCAAGCTTGGAAACAGGGATCCAGTTGTTTGTTTAAGCAGCTATTGATCCAGTCTCTTCCAGCTAATTAAACTATTCACTATTTAAACTCATTAAACTGCTCATCCTGCTCCTGGCAGCCAGAGGCAAAGAAGAAATCGTGTCTAGATTAAATGGTGTTGGTGAATGTGCCCATCCCAGTCCTTGGAGAGGTTGGAATTGCATCCCTGTTCCTCTGATCTCTTTTCCTTCCTTTTTCTTGGAGTGATTCCCACCCGGATTCCTCAGCTCCAGCTCTCTGAGCAGCCTCAGGGGGAGCATTTCATCCCCTTGGAGCCAACTCCATTTGTTGCATCCTTCATGCCTCAACCACCCCTAAAAGCAGGCAAGTGCTGATGGGCAGTGCAGCTGCTTCCACTTGGGAATGTTTCCAGTGGAACAGGGAGGGAATTCTGAGAAGCTTCCACCCACTGCACGTTATTGCTGGATAAGAGGTGAGGCAGCAAAGGATCAACAAAGGGAGATTTCAGCAAGACAAAGTCCAGACAGAGAGGCTGCAAGTGTGGCTGGGGCTGCTAAACTGGGAAAACTGCAAGGTCAGGCTGTGGGAACATGGATTATACTGAGGTCTGGAACTGGTGTTGGGAAGAGAGGGAGAAGGAGAAGGAGGAGAAGGAGAAGGAGAAGGAGAAGGAGAAGGAGAAGGAGAAGGAGAAGGAGAGAAAGAGCCCAAAGTAACTGCACAGTGAATTTCCTTACCATGAGCCAGGCTCATTCCCTGAGCTGACCAATATCTCCGAGCTCCCCTTCATGGCACAGCCCTGCCAGTAAAGAACAGAAGTTCCTGCTGCTCCCACTGGAATTCTGTAGCGTGCCTGGCATTCCATACATTATGCTGCCTGAGAATTCCTGCAGCCGTCCTCGGGAAGAGCAGTTCACTGCCACAGGAGGAACAAGAGGAAAGCAGCTGCCACTCTCAGGTTCTGTGCCCTGTAAAAAGTAAAACCAGATAAAGATCAAAGCTCCATAAAGCTGGAACCATCTCCAACCTCGGGACAGCACTTCTGTGGGAAAAGTGTGGATGGGCAATTAGGAAGGAGATCATCATACAAATGGGTAAGGGGGGGAATTAAATTCTGCTGCTTTCTGATTGAGGCCTGCTTCAATTTGCAGCCTTTATAATATCAGTTTAATGGGACTTTTTGTGCTTTTAAGAGGTTTTTATTAGCTGGGGGTTGTCCCTGCCTGGACTGAGGCACAGCACAATGAGTCTCCTGCCTCCTGAAGCCGTGTCGTTATCCCAGCATCTGAAATTAAAAACCAGCACTCTGGGAAACCTCTCTACTCTGAGGAGAAGTGTGAGGAGCGTTTGGGTCTGTGGAAAGCCTGGAACAGCTCTGAGAGACACCAAACATCCTGTGGATCCCAATAAACAGCAAAACATTCCAGCAGCTCCTTCCAACACCGCCCTTGTAGGGAACTCTGTCACCCCAGTGGGTATTTGTGGGAGTAAGGAAGAAATCCCACTAATGACCTCAGTGTGATCACCTCTGGTTCGTCTGGGGATAAATCTCCTTTATCCTTCTGGGAGAATAAAGGAATCCAATGCTGCCTTAATCCCCAGCTCCTCAGAGTCTGCATTTCCAGAATCCATCTCCTGGCCCAGCATGGGAAGGGTTGTCCAGCGCTGGAACAGCTGCCCAGGGCAGTGGTGGAGTCACCAACCCTGGAAGTGCTCATAAAATACATGGATATGGCACTTGAGTGTTCATAAAATACCTGGGGAAATACATGGGTAAATATAGGGATAAATTCATGGGTAAGTACGTGGATAAAAATATGGATAAATGTATATGGATAAACATATATGGATAATCCATGGATAAATATAGGGATAAATATGTAGGGATAAATATGTATGGATAAATACAGACCTTGCTTCCCTGAACACCAGGAGAGCCGGTGTTTTACCCAGATCCCAGTGCCCTGCACGGCTGCGCTGACACGAGCACAGGCCGATCGCTCTGCCCAGCACCATCCCTCATTTTCCTCCCACGGCTCCCCAAGCGTCCCCAAACCACCCCAGCGTGTCTGTGCCGGGGCCAGGGCCTGCCCCGAGCCCGACCAGAGCCCTGCACCAGCTCCCACCCCCGGGAGAGCTGGGAATGCACTGAGAGCTCGGCTCCCCGGGCTCCCCAGCACCCAAACCAGTCCTCAGACACACAGAAATGCCCAACCTGCCCCTCTGGGCACAGCCAAACACCACAATTCCATCATCCCCAAGCAACTCTGGCACTTGCCTCTTCACCTCCGCCCATTTCCAGTAGCCGGGGCTGGGACCGGGCTGTCAGAAATAGCATTCCCTAGGCAGTTCATCCCAGCACAGAGGAGAAGAGGAGCCTGTCCCTGACCCACACCATGGGCAGGACAAGGGGGGCCCTAGCTGGCTTTGCCTACTCCAGCACCAAAGCTCTTGGTCCCAAAGATGGGGCGAGTTCAGTGGTTTTTCCTGTCCTGAAAGAGAGCAGAAAAGGGAAGTTAATCCCACTGTGGAATCCAAGACTCCTGCATTTCCTATTTCTGCTCTGATTGCTCACCGTGGAGTTTTAGCTATGGAAAAAAAAAGGAGAATGACACCATATCAAATAAAAAGTGCCCTTTTCCAGCATTTTTATTCCAGGCATTAAAAGGATGCTCATTTCTCTTCTAGCATTGTTTCCCTCATTTTAGGAGAACCGTTTTCATCCCAGGCCCCACTCGTCAGTTGTTCGATCCTCTGGCACTGGATTTGGACAAAAGAAGGGACGCACCTGGACTGCAGGAAATCACTGAGAGAAACCCTTCCAAAACGTGACAGAGAAAAACAACAGGAGATGCAGGAAGACACATCCCTCATTTGCACGTCTGCAAAGCTTTTCTAAAGACTTCTCTGCATCTGGATGCTCTTTGCTCTTGGCTTTCTTCACAGGAATGCATTTGCTGCTAAACACGTCTCAGACCCTTACCTGATCGGGATAAGGTGGGATGGAGATGAAGACTCCCACAGGGAATAGCCAGGGAGATGCAGGGCCTGGGAACATCAAGGACGGAGAAGAGAAGGAACAGGGATTGTTTCTCTTGTTTAGAGCCAGCAGTGCTGTGAGCTTGGAGAACACACGGCACCGCAGGGATCCAGGGCAGGAGCGGGATAACTGCGGGATAAGGGGAATCTGCTCCCACTCCAGGGCTGTGCCAGTGAAGGAGGGGAATTTTTTAGTGCCTTCATTGCACACAAAAACCAAACCCAGCACCACCGAGCTGGACTTTCGTGAGCCGCAAAACAAAGCGGCCCCTGGCCTTTGGGGGAACACAACCTCACCGAGTCACGGAGCCAGGGGATGACACTTGGGAATGATCCTTGCTGCTGCCTGCAGGCAAATCGGATGAGGGAGCCACAGGAGCTGCGGGGTTTCCTGCTCTTCCTGCAACGCCATCGGGCCAGACCAGGAGACCTTTCCTGGAACAGATCTTCCCTGTAAAGGGAGCTACACCAAAGCTCAAGCCCTCATTTAGAGACCCTTGGAAAAGCAAAGGTGAGAGGGGATTACCTGGAGCCCCAGGGGACCGAGGCGAAGGCAATGAAGAAGCAGACAGCAAAGTGCTTCCACTGCTTCTCACTCCAGCAAAGGGAACATCCCTGGAATTTCATGGCCAGCGTCGCTCCCAAACCCCACAGGTGAACCCACACGTACTCCAGGACTGATCTCCTTCAAACTTCCAGCAGCACAGACTCACCGGGAGGAACTGCGATCCAAGGACACACATCAGCCACCGTCTTCCCGCTTGCCCCTCTCTCCACATTTTCCCTTTCCAGCGGGTGCAGGTGCCACCCCCCAGAGGCAGGAAAACTGCCTTGCAATCCAGTACAAAACCTGCCTGGAAAGCCCAGGATGCCCGGAGCCAGCAGCCGTTTCTCCTGGAGCTCCTGCTGACAGGCATTTGAAGCCTGCTGTGCCTCACAGCTGCTTTTCTGCCAAGGGCATTCCCATCTTTTCTTTTTTAGCCCAAAGAAAGGTTTGCAAAGCTGAGTTTTGTGAGAAGCGCTTCATATTTGGATCGTTCTTAACTTGGAGTTTCCCTTGGCACCAAAATCAGGGGCTCACCTTTTGCTTGGAGCTTGGCTGAAGTCCTCAGCAATGCCAGGGAATGTGGCCATTGGAGGCTTTGGGCAGATTTGGCTCATCTGCCTTTTTAGGCCTTGTTTCTTTCTCTCAGCCTTCCCACTGGATTGTGGCCTCCGAGGAATACGTAAAATCCCATTCCATTCCTATTCTTTCGGACAATTTTTTGTACCGTCCCTGTACAAAACGAGGCCCCCTGTTCGGATGCTTTTCCCCACCGTTCCCCGGCACTTTTATCTGCCGGTGCATTCCCTGCGTTGCTTGGGCTCTTCCCAGCTCTCTGAGCTCCTTCACAAGGCAGGAGATCGATTTGGCCCAGGAACTAAACCCTCCCGAGGAACTGTCTGATGCCATCTCCGCATTTGACACCTGATCCTTGTGCTCAAAGGATCCCTCTTTCTTCCCTTCAGCCAATTCCAAGGCTCGCTGCCCCCAGCTGCGATCAGGCCCCAGCCTGATCCCTGCAGTCTTCCCTGCCGGGATCCTGCTCAGGAATCCCTGGGCTACAAATGTAAGAATTCATTCTTCCTACCCCTGCCCAGTTCCAAAGGATTTGGTGTCTGCCTTACCCGGCTGGAGCCTGCTTCCAACTCTGTTCTTGCTGCTTCTGCTGCTTTCCAGTTCCCAGGAATTCCACCGACGGAGCGACAGCGTTTTCCAGCTCCGCCAGGATTCCCTCTGCTGCGTTTGGGTGCTGGAAGGATATCAAAACCAGGCTCTCTGGGGCTTTACTATCAGGAAATTACATCCCCGGATTTGTTTATTTCCAAATATTATCTCTTCCCAACAAAGCACTGGGCATCCAAGGAATACAGAAAGTGATGGGCTGACCACTGCTTACTCCTCTGGAATGTCAGAGCTTGGAAAAAAAGGGCACTTGAGGCTTCTCCTGGTGCTGCCCGTGAGGTGTATTTTACTTGAGAGCCCCTTCCCGTGTCTTTCCCTGTATCCACCAAAAAATCCACCCCTTCATTCCCCAGCTGCTTGCTTCCTCCCTCTTTTCCTGTATCCAACAGAATTTTAACAGGTCAATAGTCCCCTCTGCAAGAGCACCTTTCATTCCAAACCTAAGAACAAACGAATCACTTCCCTTCCACCGTCCTTATTAGGATTCCACTGAGAGCAGTGGATGGAAAATGATCCTCTCCTGGTCCCTGCTGGATTCCCGGAGCAGGGATCCTTTCCCTCTTTCCCCCCACCACGGTGCCCTCCTCCCCCTCCCGCCCCACCCCACACCCTTTTCAGGCTTTGTTCCACAGCTTTTGCCTCCAGGCCTCAGATCCTTTCGTTCTCCACGAGCTCCCAGCAGCTCCACAGCCTTCCCTCTCCCATCCCGACCATTTCTCCGGGAATGGAGCTCCGCATTTCAATTGCCTTCTCTTTTCTCTGACAATTCCCACCAATCCAGAAGACCTAAAGCTGACACAAGGAACACTCGGTGCCCACAAATCCAAACCCAGACCCGGCCATCCCCAAACCAGCAACTCCCGGACAATTTGCGTTCATTCCAACCTAACACTGAGGACTCACCCAATCCTTCAAAATTCCCAAGAAATATCCTGTTGCCTTCACAGCTCCCAGGGGATTCTGCTTCGTGCTCACACGAAGGATTTGGGACTTCCCTGAAAAAACCCGTGCAGGGCACGCTGGAATCCCCGATCCCGTGAATCCGGGGAGCGTTAAAAGCTCGGTCCAGCCTGGGCCCCCGGAAATTTTTGCCAAATATCCCCCAAGTCCTCGGGATAACAGAACTCTCTGGTACTGCATTTTTGGCATTGTAAAGCCTGGAATTCCTTTATTCCTAGTGCTGGGCTCTGCATATGGCCGAGAAAATCCCGGCCTCCACACAGACCCAGATTCCAAACTTTTTGATACATTTCAGCAAGCCGAGAAATTCACCTTCCCTACTTCTTCTTAAGGGCATCCTTCTCTTCCCTTACCCGGCGTGCTCTCTCCCACTGGGGGTGGGTTTTCCCCTTCCCATGCCAATTAGTCCCTACTTCTAGGAGGTTTAGGTACCTTTCTTCCCTGGGACGGATTTCTTAGCACAGCTGCCGAGGCTTTGGGAGTCTCCTTTATCTTCTACTTTCTGGATCCATAAATGCCACAATCCAGACGCCCAACTTCAACAAGACATCCTTTCTACCTAAAAACACACACTCTCAACTCTTAGATCTTTTAAAGTTTTACCCCCGCAAAATTCCCCTATTTTTCCACCACTGAATTCCTCACTCCTGCTTCCAAGGATTTCTTGAATACCATGGGGCTTTTCTCAAGATTTACCCCCACGACCTTCCCTACGTGCCCACTGCTCATCACCTCATTTTTCCCTCAATGTGGTCGTTCTCCACCCCAGAGAGTTTGTCAAGTGTTGCCTCCAAAATGTTCCCCATCTCTCCACTACTCAGTTCCCCATTTTGCCTCCAAAATATTCAATCTGTCCCCTCCAGATTGCATCCACTTTTACCCCCAGCGTTTTACTTCCTCTACAATATTGATTCAACCTTTTCCACCCCAAAAATCTGCATTCTCTCCCCTAAACAGCACCTCAGCTTTTCCCTCAAAAATGCCCCAGAGGGAAACTCAGATTCAGCCCCCAAACTCCCATTTTCCTACACAAACAGTTCTTGTGGCCCCTCTCAATTCCCCCAGGCTTTCAACTCAAGGAAGAACTGGAAGCCCATTCCCTCATCTCCACCCTTGCTTTGCTTTCCTGGAAAACCTTGTGATCCCACACTTTCTCCCAGAGATCTGCTGGGAGTACTGGAAGGTTTGCTCTCTCAGAGCGCCAGGGGGCTTTACAGCACTTGTTCCTCTGCATCTTTACCCTTTTATCAGCTTTCCCCTGGAACGGTGTTGTGGGAGAAGCTTGGAACTACCAGAAATGGATCACGTTCACATTTTTTCCCCACCAGTTTTTATCTGGTTTCAGATTCCTGGAATTACCCTCAAATGTGCCCTAGAACACTGCTGTGAAAGGATCAATGAGAAGAACAGCCGGAAAGCAGAAAACCACCTCCAGCAGCAGCCACAATGATCCCATTTCTCTTCTTACCTGGTCCTGCCAGAGCTCCCAACAGCCATTCCCATTCCAAAACAAGAGCTATGGAAGACATTCCTGCTGTCCGTGAGGGTGAGGTGGCAGTTCTGGATGTTCTTCGCTGTGCAATCAGACAACAAACAGAGTGTAAATGATCCTGGTGGTCCTTCCAAGCCAAACCAGCCCGTGATTCCATGCGTGGATCAGCACCTGTCCCAGCTCCATTCCAGAAACCTCCTCCCACTAACCCAGAACTTTCCTTTTTCTGCTCAACATCAGGGATTTGCTGCCGAGTGCCCCGGGCAGGGGACGCCTCAGCCTTCCCTGGGACCGCAGCATTCCCTGGGCTGCCTCAGCATCCCCTGCGCTGCTGTTCCACGCCCATCCCGTGGTCCAGCGCCGTTCCGGGCTGCAGTGCCGGGCTCTCCCCACGGGGCGGCAGCACCGGGAGCGAGCAGCCCCGGCCGGTCCCGCTGTCTCGGGGCAGCTGCGCCTTTAACCCGCCCTGAGCCGGCGGGGCCGTGAACACAGCGGGCACAAACGCCACCGCTCCCCTTTATTTCACCCTCAGAGGCACAGGATCGCAGCATTTCCTGGGCTGCAAGGGACCCACAGGGAGCATCGAGTCCAAATCCTGGCCCTGCACCCCAAGAATCCCACCCTGTGCCCGAGAGCCTTGTCCAGACCCAAACTCTGCCCCCAAGGTCCTGAAAACACAGCGGGGCTGGGAGAAGGATGACCACGGAGGATTTTTTTATACAGATCTCCTTGCACGATCGTTAAATAATATTATTAGACAGTCCAGGAACGCATCCCTGTGCCGGGACAGCCACCCCTGTGCCGGAACACTCATCCCTGGGCCGGAATACCGATCCCCCGCGGCCCCCACCGTCCGCTCGGGGCTGTCCCCGTTCCCCGCTCACCTCCGAGCCCGGAGCACCCGCCCCGGTGCCCCCGGCCCGGCCGCGCTGCTCCCCGGGCTCCCCGCCATCGCCGCTCCTGGCGAAGAAGGGCGGAAGTCACCGGTACCGCACCGATGTGGCTATTCGACCTTCTCAAGATGGCGGCCGGAAGGACCCCCCCCCCCCCTCGCCCCCCCGCTCCGTCTATTCGACTGCCTGAATGCTCCCGCCTGCCCCAGGCGCCGCTGACCCCACAGTCGGTGTCCGCGTAGCGGGAAACGCCTCAGAAAATTGCGCGCAAGCGCTGGGCTGGCGTCGGCGTCGGCGTCGCGTTCAGGCAGCCGAATAGACGCAGCTTGGGGGGGGGGGAGGGGGGGGGGGGGGCTTCCCTGCCGCCATATTGAGAAGGTCAGAAAACAGTGCACACGACCGCCATCTTTAGTGTGGCAGTGACGACACTTCCGCCCTTCGCCGCCATCTTGGGTGCTGGCAGAAGCCACTTCCGGTCGAGCCGCCATCTTTAGTGTGGTACACTTAGGGCCCCCGCCGCCCCTCACAAGGGCTTCTGTCTAGTCGGCTGCCTGAATCCGGCCCGGACTCCGACGCCGGCCCCGCGCTTTCCGCGCGATTTTCCGCCGTGCTTCCCGGTGCGAGGACACGGCTGGCGGGGTCAGCCGCGCCGGAGGCGGGCGACGGCTCCGCGACCAGCGCGGCAGGCATCGGCAGGGACACCTCTCGCAGGGGGCCTAGTGCGTCCGCCATCTTGAGTGTGGCGGAAGTGTAAACCACCCTCTGCAAGGTCCTGGCAGATAATAAAATAATAAAATAAAATAAATACTGTCATATTCTAATAAAAACGTCACTTAACGCCGTCCCGAGAGCGCGGAACTGCGCCTTCCTTTCCGAGCCGCCTCCTTGAGAGCGACACGCGGGCGGCTCGATTCCGACCGTGCCCGCCCGGTGCCTCCCGCCCGGGTCGCGCTGCGACCGCGCCTCTGCTGCCCGGCAAAACCGGCCCCGCCGGGCCGCCCCCCGCGCTGTCATTCCCCGCGGTCACCGCCCCGCACGGCGCCCGCTCCTTTCCATAGCTGTGGCCCCGCTCACGCACGGCCGTGTCCCTCGGCTCCGAACCGCCCTTCGCCCCTCCCCTCCGCTGACAGACCCGGCCCCGCTCGCTCCCGCTCCTTGCCACGCTCGGCAGCCACCGAGGCCGCCGCCCTCTCGGCTCAGCCGGCACCGGGCGGCAGCAGCGCCGCCCAGCTCAGCCCGGGGGCAGGCACAGAGCACAGGGAAAAGCCGGCTCCGGGCGCTCTGCAGCTCCTGCAGCCCGAGCGTCTCGGCTCCTGCGGCCAGGCGCTTGCTGCTTTCCTTCCTACAGAAAAACGCCGGCTCGTTATTCTCAAAACCTGCGGATCTCTATTCCCAGCTTCTTATATTGCTGTATGCGACAGAGTAGACAGAGAGGGCTGGCTTATTTCCAAATGAATTTACATCTAAATCAGTAGCATTTGCCTATAGACGTAAAAGTGAAGAACTTAACAGGTTTTAGTATTCTGCACACAGCCCTCGCTGGGAGGAATGGTAAAAAGTTAAAAACAAATGAAATTTTAAAAGTAGAAAGTTAGAAACAAAGTTACAACGGCAGAAATTTAGAAACAAACAAAGAGGTAAAATACAAGAAACAAACAAATTTCTAAAGGGAGAAAGTTGAAAACAAACAAAGTTAGAAACAAACAAACAAAAAAATTAGAAACAAACAAAATTAGAAAGGTAGAAATTTAGAAACAAAGTCAGAAAGGCAAGTGTTGAGCCTTTGACAGGGTACCCCTCCTTCTCGGACCAGGGTGAAAGAGCAGAGGAGGCTGCTGTTCTGCTGAGTTCTTTATTTCACGGTCTCACAGCTGTCTTGAAGGCAGAGTTCGAATGGGGTTACATGATAAAGCCAAGCAGCAGCAGCAGGCAAAACCAGCTTCTTCTATATGCTCCATACACTCTATTTTTTCTTACAGAAGTGTGGATTCCATTTGTTCATTGACCAGTAAGATTAACACACGGTTCTAGTTTTCCTTAAACCCATCCTGGTCTAATTCTAACAGTCGTAAGCCTCACACAAGTGTCATCTGCCCTTGTTCCATAAGGAATCCCTCTACAGACAGGGAGTTGTCACCGGCCCCGTGCTCATGGGCTGCAGGGGACACCTGCACTGAGGAGGAAATGGAAATGGGAAAGAGGGAACTGCAACCTGATGGGACGCACCTCTGGCACCACATTTCCTCTTCTTCCTGCTGTCCTGGAAAACCCCAAGTAAATCCAGTCCCTCAGACCTTGCACCCCTGAACACCAGGAGAGCCGGTGTTTTACCCAGATCCCAGTGCCCTGCACGGCTGCGCTGACATGAGCACAGGCAGATCGCTCCGCCCAGCACCATCCCTCATTTTCTTCCCATTGCTCCCCAAGCGTCCCCAAACCACCCCAGCGTGTCTGTGCCAGGGCCAGGGCCTGCCCCGAGCCCGACCAGAGGCTGTCACCCAGCCCTGCACCAGCTCCCACCCCCGGGTGAGCTGGGAATGCACTGAGAGCTCGGCTCCCCGGGCTCCCCAGCACCCAAACTGGTCCTCAGACACACAGAAATGCCCAACCTGCCCCTCTGGGCACAGCCAAACACCACAATTCCATCATCCCCAAGCAACTCTGGCACTTGCCTCTTCACCTCCGCCCATTTCCAGTAGCCGGGGCTAGGACCGGGCTGTCAGAAATAGCATTCCCTAGGCAGTTCATCCCAGCGCAGAGGAGAAGAGGAGCCTGTCCCTGACCCACACCATGGACAGGACAAGGGGGGCCCTAGCTGGCTTTGCCTACTCCAGCACCAAAGCTCTTGGTCCCAAAGATGGGGCGAGTTCAGTGGTTTTTCCTGTCCTGAAAGAGAGCAGAAAAGGGAAGTTAATCCCACTGTGGAATCCAAGACTCCTGCATTTCCTATTTCTGCTCTGATTGCTCACCGTGGAGTTTTAGCCATGGAAAAAAAAGGAGAATGACACCATATCAAATAAAAAGTTGATTAATCCACGTAGGGGCTGTGGACAGGATACAAAGGAGCTTTTCCATGATTTTGGGGCTTGAAGAGGGACTGAATTTCCCTCAAAGCTGGGAAGGGCCTGAGGATAATAAAGCAAGGGAGCAGCTTCATCTCTCCCTGGCAGAGAGCTCGGGGCTCCATTATGGATACAAATCAATCCCAGCAGGATTTCAAAGGGTTTCTTTAGGATGTCAGGTCCCTCTTTATCAGATCCCTGCTGGGATTCAGGGCCTGCCTGGTCACGGGGTGCTTTGATAAGGGCTGGATTTAAATCCCAGATCTGAGAACAGACATGAAAGGTCCCTGGGTTTCTGGGGGGTTGAAAAACTCAAGCTGGATTCGCTGCAGAGCTGAAAAATCAGGGTAAGAGAGAGCAAGGAGTGGCCAGCAGGCCCAGGCTCCTGATCACGCCCCTGGGATCCATGGGATCCATAGGATCCACGGCCTCCGGCACGCTGCTCCAGCACCCTGCAGGGTGACTGACAGCCGGGCAGGGGAAGGAGCCACCAGCAGCTCTGCCATGTGCACCATCATTCACCTTGCACGTGGCCTAAACAGCCACCAAGCACTGATGGACTGACTGAGCCGAAAATATCGGAGAGATCTCAGTTTGCACTCCAAATTCCCTGCAGCCTGTTCCCTTCCTGATCCATCCCTTGAAGCAGCAAGAGTGGAATTCCTTCCATCGTTGCTCTTTCCCTCCTGTTTTCCACTCAACAAGAAAAAGAGCAGCCACGTGAACAGGAGTAAAAGCCCCAAACCCACAAAAAAGCACATTCTCAGCATCACTAATCCCTGCCAAACTGCCAGGAACCTTCCAAAACTACATCCAAGCTTGGAAACAGGGATCCAGTTGTTTGTTTAAGCAGCTATTGATCCAGTCTCTTCCAGCTAATTAAACTATTCACTATTTAAACTCATTAAACTGCTCATCCTGCTCCTGGCAGCCAGAGGCAAAGAAGAAATCGTGTCTAGATTAAATGGTGTTGGTGAATGTGCCCATCCCAGTCCTTGGAGAGGTTGGAATTGCATCCCTGTTCCTCTGATCTCTTTTCCTTCCTTTTTCTTGGAGTGATTCCCACCCGGATTCCTCAGCTCCAGCTCTCTGAGCAGCCTCAGGGGGAGCATTTCATCCCCTTGGAGCCAACTCCATTTGTTGCATCCTTCATGCCTCAACCACCCCTAAAAGCAGGCAAGTGCTGATGGGCAGTGCAGCTGCTTCCACTTGGGAATGTTTCCAGTGGAACAGGGAGGGAATTCTGAGAAGCTTCCACCCACTGCACGTTATTGCTGGATAAGAGGTGAGGCAGCAAAGGATCAACAAAGGGAGATTTCAGCAAGACAAAGTCCAGACAGAGAGGCTGCAAGTGTGGCTGGGGCTGCTAAACTGGGAAAACTGCAAGGTCAGGCTGTGGGAACATGGATTATACTGAGGTCTGGAACTGGTGTTGGGAAGAGAGGGAGAAGGAGAAGGAGAAGGAGAAGGAGAAGGAGAAGGAGAAGGAGAAGGAGAAGGAGAAGGAGAAGGAGAAGGAGAAGGAGAGAAAGAGCCCAAAGTAACTGCACAGTGAATTTCCTTACCATGAGCCAGGCTCATTCCCTGAGCTGACCAATATCTCCGAGCTCCCCTTCATGGCACAGCCCTGCCAGTAAAGAACAGAAGTTCCTGCTGCTCCCACTGGAATTCTGTAGCGTGCCTGGCATTCCATACGTTCTGCTGCCTGAGAATTCCTGCAGCCGTCCTCGGGAAGAGCAGTTCACTGCCACAGGAGGAACAAGAGGAAAGCAGCTGCCACTCTCAGGTTCTGTGCCCTGTAAAAAGTAAAACCAGATAAAGATCAAAGCTCCATAAAGCTGGAACCATCTCCAACCTCGGGACAGCACTTCTGTGGGAAAAGTGTGGATGGGCAATTAGGAAGGAGATCATCATGCAAATGGGTAAGGGGGGGAATTAAATTCTGCTGCTTTCTGATTGAGGCCTGCTTCAATTTGCAGCCTTTATAATATCAGTTTAATGGGACTTTTTGTGCTTTAAAGAGGTTTTTATTAGCTGGGGGTTGTCCCTGCCTGGACTGAGGCACAGCACAATGAGTCTCCTGCCTCCTGAAGCCGTGTCATTATCCCAGCATCTGAAATTAAAAACCAGCACTCTGGGAAACCTCTCTACTCTGAGGAGAAGTGTGAGGAGCGTTTGGGTCTGTGGAAAGCCTGGAACAGCTCTGAGAGACACCAAACATCCTGTGGATCCCAATAAACAGCAAAACATTCCAGCAGCTCCTTCCAACACTGCCCTTGTAGGGAACTCTGTCACCCCAGTGGGTATTTGTGGGAGTAAGGAAGAAATCCCACTAATGACCTCAGTGTGATCACCTCTGGTTCGTCTGGGGATAAATCTCCTTTATCCTTCTGGGAGAATAAAGGAATCCAATGCTGCCTTAATCCCCAGCTCCTCAGAGTCTGCATTTCCAGAATCCATCTCCTGGCCCAGCATGGGAAGGGTTGTCCAGCGCTGGAACAGCTGCCCAGGGCAGTGGTGGAGTCACCAACCCTGGAAGTGCTCATAAAATACATGGATATGGCACTTGAGTGTTCATAAAATACCTGGGGAAATACATGGGTAAATATAGGAATAAATACATGGGTAAATACATGGATAAACATATGGATAAATATAGGGATAAATATGTAGGGATAAATATGTATGGATAAATACATGGCACTTGAGGTCATGGGTTGGTGTGACCATGGTGGTGGTTGATGTTTGGACTTGATGATGCTAAAGGCCTTTGCCAGCCTCAACAACCCCAGGATTCCATGATTTTCTGCCTTTTTCTCCTGCACTGGGGCTGAGAAACTCCTTGAGCGGAGCAGCAGTGGGAGCAGGGAGCCACAGGCTGCACATCAGAGCTCTGCAGGCACTTTTAATCCACCTCTCTTCATGTTCATGGAAGATGGCACAGGAAATCTCTCAGCCCGAAAGCATCTCCCCAGCTCTGCACACCCGGGACAAAGCCGAGGTGAATGATCCCCTCCAAGCTCCTTCCAGAGCCATTCCAGCGGCAACCAGAGGCAGCAGTTCCTAGAGAAACGGCTCCTATCCAATTCAGGAGCCTTCCCTTGGGGAGGAGGCATCCATTTCCCCTTCTACCTGTCATTCTTCTTCATTCATGGACTCAATAAGGCAGGAAATCTGGCAGGCTTGAAGTAAAAAACGAGCTGTTCACAGCAAAGAGAGCCTCAGCGGGTAAAAAAAAAAAAACAAACCCCAAACTGTTGGAATCAAGATGAAGTTAATAGGAGCAAAAATAAATAGAAACAGACCCTAAATGTAAATGAACATTACATCACCACTGGCATTTCAGCTCCTTTTCAAATACAGAAATAGCAGCAGATTTAACTTGCAGAAAGTTGCTGTGTTCACACAGCCAGAGCTGCTTCAGGGGCACAGCCCTGAACCTTCTGCTCCCCAAAACAACTCAAGACTCGAGAAAGGAGAAACAGGGATCAGGCAGAGGGGGAAAATCCCAACTTCCCGGTCAAAAGAGGTTAAGAGAAATACAATTCCATCCCTTAACCCTGTGGAGATGGGATCTGTTGGCGTTTGCCAGCTCCAGAGGAGTTCACTCCACCTCGGGCAGATCGGAGGTGAAAGCAAATAATGCAACTGCAGCCCCGGAGAAGGCTGGGCTCTTAATTGACAGAGATTCCAGAGAGAGGGAAATAACCTCCAGTACCATTTGGGCAGCAGGTTTCTCTCCCAGCTGCCACCTCAAATCCTCGAGATCCCCGTTGGCCACCCAAAATTCCAGGCACCATTTCCAGCCTGGAAACAAACTCGGAGTGCTCTCAGAGTGAGACCTTAAAGCTGGAGCACCTCAGCCCCCACACCTGCTCAATCCCTGCTCTCCCAGGGGCTCAGCCTGGAGAAAAGGAGGCTCCAGAGAGACCTTTTCTCTCTCTGGAATTCCCTGACAGGAGGGGGCAGCTGGGGGGGGGGGGGGGCCCTCTGCTCCCAGGGAACAGGGACAGAAGTTCTGAGTCATTTCAGGGAGTGAAGAGTTACAGGGCAGGAAACAAAGGCAGCTGAAGAAGATCTGAGACGATTTTCCCTTATTCTTACACACCTCAGACATTCAATTTTGTCCAAGTTTGTGTCTCGAATTTAAACCCAACTCCTTCCCTGTGGGAAGGAGGAGATGATCCCGGCCTGCCATGTGCCAGAGCGAGAGTGACAGAGGGAAGGATGTTACTTGGGGAAGGGTGGCACACTGACATTTCATCGTGGCTGATATGGCAGAGAGACTTCATTTTTTTTAACAGCAAAAGCTTCAATATTTCACAAAATCTGTGTTCCCTGTGATCATTTGTAAAGCATTGTGGATGGGCTTGGCACTTCCCTGACAGAAACACTGGCAGGGCTCTGCCTGGAGGGATCTATAATTGGAGATGGGAAGAGTGGATGGGAGGACAGAGATGCAGCAGAGGGAGATCAGAAAGAGAATTACGAATTCTTTCATTATTTTCTGGATTTTTTGGGTTCTTTTAATGTGATCCATTTTAAATCCAGGCTTAAGATCTGATTCAACTTCAGATTTTTTTTGCTGCCCAAACTTTCTTCTGTCCCTGGCCGGAGCAGTGTCATAGGTTAGCAAGCATAGTCCCGGAAGGGACGTCCTTGCTAAGGGGTGCTTACAGTTTCCTCTGGGAACTGATAGAACCTATCAGCTGGCCAGTTTGAATATGGACAATTCTCTAAGCCACTTAAAGTTGTGAACACCTCTGTGATCCACATTTAAGAATAGGCAAACTCCCCCTCCAAGCTCTCTCTCATTTCCGGCGCTGGCACAGGTGGCTGCAGGCCTTGTGTGGGGGCCAGCGGGCCCGGCCAGGCCCTGCTTGGGCCAGGCCGGGCCGGGCCACGGCCATCCTGGAGCCATGGACCTGTTCCAGCCGTGGAACCCCCCCCACTGCCTTGCCGTGGGCAGCCGGAGCGGCTCGGCTCTCCCCCCTCTCCACTGCGATAAGAAAAATTCAACATTCCAGCTGCAAAGCTGCAAGGCCGAGGTGAGATTAACCCTTTTACTGCTGTGAAGAGCTGAAAACCTGAGGGAAGAGAGAGAGGAGATGCTTAAAGCTGAAATTCTGTTGTGAAGCTATGATATATCAGAGTATCCTGTTGTAATTCCATGAAGATATGGGGGGTGGAGTGTTCAACTCGTAAGCAAAAGCACCTGCGCCGAGATAGGCAGATGCTGACGCAGCTGTAATTTCATGAGAAGTTTGGACAGGGAGAGATGAACCAGATGAGGACTTTTGCTCTAAACGGGAAAGGAGAAAACCTCAGTCCCTAGAGATGAACCAGATGAGGACTTTTGCTCCAAATGGGAAAGGAGAAAACCTCAGTACCTAGAGATGCTCCCAGAGATAGTCTTAACGATGAAGATGATGAAGACCCTTTGCTCCCAGGGAAGGAGAAGGGCCTCTGGTTTTGTTTCTGAATGGCTCAACCTTAAAATTGTACCCCAAGAAACTTCAAGAGTGGACCCTCGAAAGCAGTTGCGGGAAAAGCTGCAAGTTGGGGGAAAGGACTCACACGCAGGCAGAGAGACTCCTCTTCCTAAATGGACTGAACAATATTTGGAAGTGGGCGGCTCTCTCGTTGTGATAATGTTTTCATAGCATGAGCAAGAAGAGACTCCTCTTTCTAAATGGACTAAACAAGGTTATTATGGAAGTGGTAAACAGACTGAACATCTCAAGGGTTGTCTTTTTACATTGTCAGTGGGAGAAGGGAGGAAGGTGGGGGAAGGAGGAGAGTTCTGAAGGTGGTATAATTTTTTTTTCTTCCCTCTTTTAGGTCTGTTAATAAACTTTATATTCTTTCAAGTTTGGTGCCTGCTTTGCATTTCTCCTAATTCTTATCTCACAGCAGATAAACAGTAATGAGTATTTTGGACCAAACCACTACAAGCAGAAAACCAAAATTTCAAAATTCCTCATGAAATAAATAGGAGGGTGGTGTGGGAACAGCCTCACTTTCCCAGGTGGAAACACTTCCCTCCGGGTTTATCATTCTGGGAACAATTCTGGCCCAAAGAAGGGGAAGCACAGAGTGGCACTGCCAGGGTGTGACACGGCCAGGGCACAAGGAGGCCCTGGGTTCTCCTCCAGGTTTGTTTGTGGAAGGTTTGGGGTGGTTTGGGGTGGCTGAAGGGTTTCTGACAGCATTAATTGGGAGTCAATCCCCCTACGGATCCCCATTCCCAGTTCTCCCAGGAAGCTCCTGCAATGGTCTCTAAGGGGTTAATGGAATATCTGCTTTTCCCTGCACGGATGACGGGGCCCAAAGCACTTCCCTGGCCCTGCAGGAGCCCCAGCACTGAAAATCCCCGAGCAACACCTCGGAGCTGCCACAGGCACCCAGACAGAAGGGGAAGGTGCCCGTTCCCTCAGCTCCCGGCTGCCAGATGGGGGAATATTTTGGGCTTTTGGGAAAAGCGTTGGGTTTCCACCTTTTCCCTGCGTGTGAGGAAGCGCCTGGCACCAGGGAATGCTCTGCTGAGCTGGGAGGCCCCGGCATTCCTGGAGAGAAATCTTTAGGATTAGGTGGGGGATTACACCACCTGCTCCCTTTCCCTGTGGCTGGGGGCACCAGGCTGAGGGCACAGCGGGCGGGATGTGCCGGAGACCCAAATCCCACTGGAACCACGGCGTTTTCCATCCCCTTGGGTCCAATTCCGGGCAGGAGCAGCACCTGGAGGACAAAGCTGCGCGGCAGCCGAATGCCGGGTGACAAAACCCCTGAAAAACAGGCTTGAGGAAGTGGCTGGGTGGAAGGGTGAGCTGAGGGAGGTGGTAATTAGAGCACTGGGGGAAGGTGGTAATTAGAGCACTGGGGGAAGGTGGTAATTAGAGCACTGGGGGAAGGTGGTAATTGGCTCTGCTGCTCACCGTGGCTCAGCCTTGAGCTGTCACTCACCCACTCCTGGAGCCTGTGGAACATGTTCCTGTCCCATCTGCGAGGGAAACGCTTCCCCTTCCCTCTTCCTGCAAAAGCAGAGGAATCCTTGTCCCTGGATGACCAAGGCCGGGCCAGGGGTGGAGATGCCATCCCTGCAAGGCTTCAAAAACCGTGGATGTGGCGCTGGAGGACAGGGGTGGCTGGGGAGCGTGCTGGTGGGGCTGGGTTGAGGGTTGGACTTGGCGATCCCAAAGGTCTTTTCCAGATATTCTCCTGCAAATGGAATGTTTATATAATAAAGCACACAATTTGGAGCTCGTTAAACAGTTATATTTCAGTCAAAACTCTGCACATAATCTCTTCATGAGGGGTTTTGAATTCCACCTCCCCTCTGCAGCAGCGATCCCGTGATTCCAACACGGATCTCCAGTCCCCTTTGGCATTTTCTGATTTCCAGGCAACATCTCATGGCCTCAAAAGCCTTGGTAGACTTAATCAAAGCTGGGCTGAGTCTAAAGTGGACTCGAGCACAACGTTCAGGTGCAATGGATGCTGCTGGAATGGGGGCTCTAATGCCAGGTGTCACATCCTCCCAAACTTCCAGCTCCCGGAACTAGAAAGGAGCTTTAATGGATGGAAAAGAAATCCCCAAACCACAACCTGAGAATGAGTTAATGACTTGGAAATCACCGGGAAGGGCAAAGCGTGGGGGCTGGAAGTCAAAGGGGTTCAGAGTTGGCCTCAGGTGCTGGTGCAAGGATGACACGAGGAGGGGAGGTGGAGGTTGCACTGGTTCCTCTCCCGAGGCAGCCGATGGCATTCCGCAGTGGGAAATGCAGGGAAAAGAAATCCAAAATTCAGAACTGGCTCAGGAGAGCCAGCAGCTGCCTGGGAACACCAGCGGGAGCAGAGACAAGGAGCAGGACAAGGAGAAGGCAGGAAAGGAGAAGCCACTCGGGCTTCTGAGATGGCTTCCAGGGGAGGGGGAAGGGAGCCCTTCCCGTGCCTCAAATACCGGGAGCACAGCAGCAAAGGGATGTGTGCGACAGGGATGTGCAGGACCGGAGGGCACCGGCTGGAATCTCCCTGGACACAGGTGATGCAGCTCCCTCAGGGCACACCTCACCCCAGCCAGGGTGCAGGGATGGCTCTGCCCAGGCTCAGCTGCGCCTCTGGAAACGCCAAATCCCAGCTCCCTGCCCTGGAGCTGCCTCCTTCCTGCCGGGAAAGGAAAAGCAGGACTGAATTTTCCAGGTCCCCCCCACCTGGTTCTGTCTCAGCTTTGAGCTGGAACTTCCTCAAACCTCCCAAGCCAGTCCCAGCCTTTCCCACCAATTTCCTCTGTGGAACCTAAGCAGCCGCACCTCCCTCTCTCTAAATAATCAGAACATTGGCAGGGCTGCTCTCTCCACACTTTAATTCTCTCCACAGTTCAATTTTCTCCTTTCAGAGGTATTAGGAGCTGTTTGCACTTCAGTTTTTTCAGGCTCTGTGCTTTGCTCCTCTGTTCCCAGGCACCAGTTCTCCCTGAGCTGCTCCCTACCTTGTTTAAGAGTTCATTTGTTTGGAGCTCCTTGGAAGCAGCCGCAGGCACTGAGGAGATGCCAATTAGTGTCAGGGCAGTTAACTGGGGGGGGGGGGGGAAGGAAACAGGACTTTAAACTGCTCCAAGGTCTGTTCCTCCTGCACTGGGAAATACAGGGAGCACCTGAGCTGCTCAGCTGGGCTGCTTTAGGGTGCAGAGGTGAATTTGGAGCTGATTTATTTGGGGTGCTCAGCAGATGTTGGCCATGATCTCTGCACGTGCAATCCCAGCTGCTCTGCCAGGATGGAGCCTTCCTTAGCTCCCAATAAATCTCAAACCACTCCTTAGCTCCTCATAAACCTGAAACCAGAAGGTCGGCACAGCAGCCTCCTGAGAAGTAGCATTTTGACAGGGATTTTTTCTGAACCATTAACTTTTGTTTGCTGGAGCTTTCCCTGCAAAGCGCTGGATCTGCATCCCGACACGTTCGGGTGGGATTCCTCAGCGCCGCGTCTCGTCCTAAAAATACTCTGAAAAAGGAGATTTGTCCTCTCTAGGTACACTCTGCCCTGTAACAGAGAAAGCCTTTGGAAAGGATTGATGCCGGTCTTATCACATTCATGTATATTTTAATTATGATTATCAGCAGAAGTCATAATTAATGACAATGGAATATCTCCATATTAACAGCTATCAGGAACAGCCCACACAATTTCATGGGGGTGACCTCAGTGCTTCTGTGGGAATCTCAGCCCAATTCCCAGCTGTCCAAAGGCTCCTTTTGCTGGCACTGATCCCACTTTCAGCAGAACTGTGCAGCTCAGTGATATTAAAGTCAGCAAAACTCTCAAGTATAAACCCATTTCCCAGGTTTCTTCACGAGGGAGTGTTCCTGAGGTCAGCCCTGCACCGTTTGCTTCAGAGGACTTCAGCCTCCCGTGCTGGCACAGAGCTCCAAGGGAAGCAAAGTGCCCCAGGAAAGCTGCGCTGGGGGAGAACAAACACCACAAAAACTGGGATTTGCTGGCACAGGGGCTTGGACATCACACATCCTTCCCTGTTCTTGGGTAACAGAGTTATCACAGATCTCCTGAGTAGCTACACCAGTAAAAAAGTGACTTTTCCAGCCCAGATGCAGCTGCATAAGCGTTCGGAGTGGCAAAATGAAAAGAATGTAAAAATCCCACCATGGAGTGAGATGGTGCCGCCTCCTGCACCTGGGCCACCATGGAACACTCCAGGCTGGGGGAAGAGGGACTGGAAAACTGGGAAAGGCCCTGGGGGTGCTGGGGAAAGCAGCTGGACAGGAGCTGGGTGTGCCCAGGTGGGCAAAGCCAAGGGCACCTGGGATGTGCCAGCTCGGGGTGACAGCAGGGCCGGGGCAGTGCCCGTCCCTGTGCTGGCACTGCTGAGGCATCTCCAGTGCTGGGGGCAGCTCTGGGACAAGAGGGACACGGAGGGGCTGGAGCGAGTCCAGGCAAGGGAACGGAGCTGGCAAGGGGCTGGAGAGTTCCTGAGAGAGCTGGGAAAGGGGCACAGCCTGCAGCAAAGGAGGCTCAGGGGGGACCTTGTGGCTCTGCACAAGTCCCTGACAGGAGGGAGCAGCCGGGGGGGTCGGGCTCTGCTCCCAGGGAACAGGGACAGGAGGAGAGGGAACGGCCTCAGGCTGGGCCAGGGGAGGCTCAGGGTGGATATTGGGGAAATTCCTAAATGGAAAGGGCGCTCAGGCCTTGGCACAGCTGCCCAGGGAGGTTTGGAGTGCCCACCCCTGGGAGTGCTCCAACACCTGTGGCTGTGGCATGGGCGGACGTGGTCAGCGCTGGCCGTGCTGGTGCTGGTTGCACTCAGTGATCTCCGAGGTCTTTTCCAACCTTGATTCCGCTCTCAAGGCAGCCCCACGGAGGAGCAGCACAAAAGGCACCCCCAGGCTGCGAGCGGAGGGTTCAGAACACGCTGCGGCAGCAGGAACGAAGCTCTGCAGGATGAAACTGAAAAGGGGAGAAATGCCGGGCTCTGTGAAAGGGAACAACTGAGAGAGCCACAAAGGAGCCACCAAACTTCTCACAGGGGACACCACCAGCAGCACAGGTGTGAAGGGACTTCTTTTTGCCCCAGAAGTGTGAATCCACAGCCCAAGCCACGTGCACACACTGCAGATGTGAAGTGTATTTTTACTGCCAGCAAGCACTTGGCAATAAAAAAACCTCAGCCCCAAAGCTTGATGTCTAAACAGCAACACACAAGTTCTAAGCCAGCTGTCGAGAGAAACAAAACACAGCAAAAACAAAGCAGAAAGGGAGCAAAACCTTGTCACACTGGCTGTGTTTCCGAGCGTGACAGCTTCTGCCATGCTGGGAATGCAGCACCAAACACAAAAATCCTACTGCAACTCCTGGATCCCATAGCAGGAAGGACATGGAGATTCCCCGTGGGAATCAGGGATGCAGGACTCGGCTGTGCTGCCATCACTCCCTCAGGAATAGCCAGGTTTAGCTCATTCTGTCTGCCCAGAGAGGGGGATTTGCCCCTGGATGCCCTGGAATGTTCCAGGCCAGGCTGCACACTGGGGCTGGGAGCAGCCCGGGACAGTGGGAGGTGTCCCTGCCCGTGGCAGCGCTGGCACTGGATGAGCTTGAAGGTCCTTCCAAGCCCAAATGGTTCTGTGAGTCTTAGAGCCCTGAAATTCTCATGACAGAGGTGGAAGTGCAAGAGCTTAAGGTCCCTTCCCAAAAAAACCCCATTGCACGACTCTGCAGCTTCTGGAGCCCTGGGTCCATGGAAATGCAGTTGCAGAGGAGCTCCGAGGAAATGGGTGTTTTGGGGAGAGCAGAGTGGCTGGAAGAGAGGAACAGGAACAGTCTCCTCGAGCAAGCCCTTGTGTCTCAGGGAGCGGGATCGGCTCGCTCCTAACGCACCTGGTGACTCCCAGAGCGGGGGATGGAAATGCAGCCCAGGTCCGAAAGAAACCTCTGCGCATCATGCGCGGGCGCGCTGCCCCGCGGCGCGGGGCCCACGCGGGGGCACGGCCGCGCGGGCGCGGTGGCTACTGCGCATGCGCGGGCGCGGTGGCTACTGCGCATGCGCAGGCTCGCTGGGTCTACTGCGCATGCGCGGGCGCGCTGGCCCTACCCCCCCTCCCACTGCTCATGCGCGGGCGCGCTGGGCCCCCCCACCTCACTGCGCATGCTCGGGCGCAGTGGCTACGGAGCATGCGCGGGCGCGGTGGCTACCGCGCATGCGCGGGCGCGCTGGCCCTACCCCCCCCCCCCTCCCACTGCTCATGCGCGGGAACGCTGGGCCCCCCACTCCACTGCGCATGCGCGGGCGCGGTGGCTA
This sequence comes from Coloeus monedula, assembly GCF_965178545.1. Lineage (NCBI taxonomy): Eukaryota > Metazoa > Chordata > Aves > Passeriformes > Corvidae > Coloeus > Coloeus monedula. Next base: position 177,672 of record NW_028120686.1, on the reverse strand, counting down.
ATGCGCATGCGCGGCCGCGGGGGCTACTGCGCATGCGCGGCCGCGGGGGCTACTGCGCATGCGCGGGCCCGGGGGTACGGAGCATGCGCGGGCCCGGGGGCTACGGAGCATGCGCGGGCGCGGGGGCTACGGAGCATGCGCGGGCGCGGGGGCTACGGAGCATGCGTGGGCGCGCTGGCCCTACCCCCCCTCCCACTGCTCATGCGCGGGCACGCTGGGCCCCCCCACCCCACTGCGCATGCGCTGGCGCTCTGGGCCCCTCCCCCCCACTGCGCATGCGCAGGCGCGCCTGCCCGCCCCCCCCCCCCCCCCCCCACCACTGCGCATACGCGGGCACGCTGGGCCCCCCCCCACCCCCCCCACTGCGCATGCGCGGGCGCCCTGGGCCCGTCCCTGTGCTGGCGCTGCTGGGGCACCTGCAGTGCTGGCAGCACCTCTGGGACAAGAAGGACACGGAGGGGCTGGAGCGAGTCCAGGCAAGGGAATGGAGCTGGCAAGGGGCTGGAGAGTTCCTGAGAGAGCTGGGAAAGGGGCACAGCCTGCAGCAAAGGAGGCTCAGGGGGGACATTGTGGCTCTGCACAAGTCCCTGACAGGAGGGAGCAGCCGGGGGGGTCGGGCTCTGCTCCCAGGGAACAGGGACAGGAGGAGAGGGAACGGCCTCAGGCTGGGCCAGGGGAGGCTCAGGGTGGATATTGGGGAAATTCCTAAATGGAAAGGGCGCTCAGGCCTTGGCACAGCTGCCCAGGGAGGTTTGGAGTGCCCACCCCTGGGAGTGCTCCAACACCTGTGGCTGTGGCATGGGCGGACGTGGTCAGCGCTGGCCGTGCTGGTGCTGGTTGCACTCAGTGATCTCCGAGGTCTTTTCCAACCTTGATTCCGCTCTCAAGGCAGCCCCACGGAGGAGCAGCACAAAAGGCACCCCCAGGCTGCGAGCGGAGGGTTCAGAACACGCTGCGGCAGCAGGAACGAAGCTCTGCAGGATGAAACTGAAAAGGGGAGAAATGCCGGGCTCTGTGAAAGGGAACAACTGAGAGAGCCACAAAGGAGCCACCAAACTTCTCACAGGGGACACCACCAGCAGCACAGGTGTGAAGGGACTTCTTTTTGCCCCAGAAGTGTGAATCCACAGCCCAAGCCACGTGCACACACTGCAGATGTGAAGTGTATTTTTACTGCCAGCAAGCACTTGGCAATAAAAAAACCTCAGCCCCAAAGCTTGATGTCTAAACAGCAACACACAAGTTCTAAGCCAGCTGTCGAGAGAAACAAAACACAGCAAAAACAAAGCAGAAAGGGAGCAAAACCTTGTCACACTGGCTGTGTTTCCGAGCGTGACAGCTTCTGCCATGCTGGGAATGCAGCACCAAACACAAAAATCCTACTGCAACTCCTGGATCCCATAGCAGGAAGGACATGGAGATTCCCCGTGGGAATCAGGGATGCAGGACTCGGCTGTGCTGCCATCACTCCCTCAGGAATAGCCAGGTTTAGCTCATTCTGTCTGCCCAGAGAGGGGGATTTGCCCCTGGATGCCCTGGAATGTTCCAGGCCAGGCTGCACACTGGGGCTGGGAGCAGCCCGGGACAGTGGGAGGTGTCCCTGCCCGTGGCAGCGCTGGCACTGGATGAGCTTGAAGGTCCTTCCAAGCCCAAATGGTTCTGTGAGTCTTAGAGCCCTGAAATTCTCATGACAGAGGTGGAAGTGCAAGAGCTTAAGGTCCCTTCCCAAAAAAACCCCATTGCACGACTCTGCAGCTTCTGGAGCCCTGGGTCCATGGAAATGCAGTTGCAGAGGAGCTCCGAGGAAATGGGTGTTTTGGGGAGAGCAGAGTGGCTGGAAGAGAGGAACAGGAACAGTCTCCTCGAGCAAGCCCTTGTGTCTCAGGGAGCCGGATCGGCTCGCTCCTAACGCACCTGGTGACTCCCAGAGCGGGGGATGGAAATGCAGCCCAGGTCCGAAAGAAACCTCTGCGCATCATGCGCGGGCGCGCTGCCCCGCGGCGCGGGGCCCACGTGCGGGCACGGCCGCGCGGGCGCGGTGGCTACTGCGCATGCGCGGGCGCGGTGGCTACTGCGCATGCGCGGGCGCGGGGGCTACGGCGCATGCGCGGGCGCGGGGGCTACTGCGCATGCGCGGGCGCGGTGGCTACTGCGCATGCCCGGGCGCCCTGGATCTACTGCGCATGCCCGGGCGCCATGGGTCTACTGCGCATGCGCGGGCGCGCTGGCCCTACCCCCCCTCCCACTGCTCATGCGCGGGCGCGCTGGGCCCCCCCCACCCCACTGCGCATGCTCGGGCGCAGTGGCTAAGGCGCATGCGCGGGGCGCGCTGGGTCTACTGCGCATGCGCGGGCGCGGTCGGTCTACTGCTCATGCGCGGGCGCGCTGGCCCTAGCCCTCCTCCCACTGCTCATGCGCGGGCACGCTGGGCCCCCCCACCCCACTGCGCATGCGCGGGCGCGGTGGCTAATGCGCATGCGCGGGCGGGGTGGCTGCGGCGCATCCGCGGGCGCGGTGGCTACTGCGCATGCGCGGGCGCGGGGGCTACGGCGCATGCGCGAGCGCGGGGGCTACTGCGCATGCGCGGGCGCGGGGGCTTCTGCGCATGCGCGGTCTCGCTGGGTCTACTGCGCATGCGCGGGCTCGCTGGCCCTACCCCCCCTCCCACTGCTCATGCGCGGGCGCGCTGGGCCCCCCCACCCCACTGCGCATGCTCGGGCGCAGTGGCTGCGGAGCATGCGCGGGCGCGGTGGCTACCGCGCATGCGCGGGCGCGCTGGCCCTACCCCCACCCCCCCCCCCCCACTGCTCATGCGCGGGAACGCTGGGCCCCCCCACTCCACTGCGCATGCGCGGGCGCGGTGGCTACTGCGCATGCGCGGGCGCAGTGGCTAATGCGCATGCGCGGGCGCGGTGGCTACGGCGCATCCGCGGGCGCGGTGGCTACTGCGCATGCGCGGGCGCGGGGGCTACGGAGCATGCGCGGGCGCGGGGGCTACGGAGCATGCGCGGGCCCGGGGGCTACGGAGCATGCGCGGGCCCGGGGGCTACGGAGCATGCGCGGGCGCGGGGGTTACGGAGCATGCGCGGGCGCGCTGGGTCTACTGCGCATCCGCGGGCGCGCTGGCCCTACCCCCCGTCCCACTGCTCATGCGCGGGCACGCTGGGCCCCCCCACTCCACTGCGCATGCGCGGGCGCGGTGGCTAATGCGCATGCGCGGGCGCGGTGGCTACGGAGCATGCGCGGGCGCGGTGGCTACTGCGCATGCGCGGGCGGGGTGGCTACGGCGCATCCGCGGGCGCGGTGGCTACTGCGCATGCGCGGGCGCGGGGGCTACGGCGCATGCGCGAGCGCGGGGGCTACTGCGCATGCCCGGGCGCGGTGGCTTCTGCGCATGCGCGGGCTCGCTGGGTCTACTGCGCATGCGCGGGCGCGCTGGCTCTAGCCCTCCTCCCACTGCTCATGCGCGGGCACGCTGGGCCCCCCCGCCCCACTGCGCATGCGCGGGCGCGGTGGCTACTGCGCATGCGCGGGCGCGGTGGCTACTGCGCATGCGCGGGCGGGGTGGCTACGGCGCATCCGCGGGTGCGGTGGCTACTGCGCATGCGCGGGCGCGGTGGCTAATGCGCATGCGCGGGCGCGGTGGCTACGGCGCATCCGCGGGCGCGGTGGCTACGGCGCATGCGCGGGCGCGGGGGCTACTGCGCATGCGCGGGCGCGGGGGCTACGGAGCATGCGCGGGCGCGGGGGCTACTGCGCATGCGCGGGCGCGCTGGCTACCCCCCTCGCGCATACGCGGGCGCGCCGGCCCCCTCCACACCTCTGCGCATGCGCTGGCGCTCTGGGCCCCTCCCCCCCACTGCGCATGCGCAGGCGCGCCTGCCCGCCCCCCCCCCCCCCCCACCACTGCGCATACGCGGGCACGCTGGGCCCCCCCCCACCCCCCCCACTGCGCATGCGCGGGCGCCCTGGGCCCGTCCCTGTGCCGGCGCTGCTGGGGCACCTGCAGTGCTGGCGGCACCTCTGGGACAAGAGGGACACGGAGGGGCTGGAGCGAGTCCAGGCAAGGGAACGGAGCTGGCAAGGGGCTGGAGAGTTCCTGAGAGAGCTGGGAAAGGGGCACAGCCTGCAGCAAAGGAGGCTCAGGGGGGTCCTTGTGGCTCTGCACAAGTCCCTGACAGGAGGGAGCAGCCGGGGGGGGCTGGCTCTGCTCCCAGGGAACAGGGACAGGAGGAGAGGGAACGGCCTCAGGCTGGGCCAGGGGAGGCTCAGGGTGGATATTGGGGAAATTCCTAAATGGAAAGGGCGCTCAGGCCTTGGCACAGCTGCCCAGGGAGGTTTGGAGTGCCCACCCCTGGGAGTGTTCCAACACCTGTGGCTGTGGCATGGGCGGACGTGGTCAGCGCTGGCCGTGCTGGTGCTGGTTGCACTCAGTGATCTCCGAGGTCTTTTCCAACCTTGATTCCGCTCTCAAGGCAGCCCCACGGAGGAGCAGCACAAAAGGCACCCCCAGGCTGCGAGCGGAGGGTTCAGAACACGCTGCGGCAGCAGGAACGAAGCTCTGCAGGATGAAACTGAAAAGGGGAGAAACGCCGGGCTCTGTGAAAGGGAACAACTGAGAGAGCCACAAAGGAGCCACCAAACTTCTCACAGGGGACACCACCAGCAGCACAGGTGTGAAGGGACTTCTTTTTGCCCCAGAAGTGTGAATCCACAGCCCAAGCCACGTGCACACACTGCAGATGTGAAGTGTATTTTTACTGCCAGCAAGCACTTGGCAATAAAAAAACCTCAGCCCCAAAGCTTGATGTCTAAACAGCAACACACAAGTTCTAAGCCAGCTGTCGAGAGAAACAAAACACAGCAAAAACAAAGCAGAAAGGGAGCAAAACCTTGTCACACTGGCTGTGTTTCCGAGCGTGACAGCTTCTGCCATGCTGGGAATGCAGCACCAAACACAAAAATCCTACTGCAACTCCTGGATCCCATAGCAGGAAGGACATGGAGATTCCCCGTGGGAATCAGGGATGCAGGACTCGGCTGTGCTGCCATCACTCCCTCAGGAATAGCCAGGTTTAGCTCATTCTGTCTGCCCAGAGAGGGGGATTTGCCCCTGGATGCCCTGGAATGTTCCAGGCCAGGCTGCACACTGGGGCTGGGAGCAGCCCGGGACAGTGGGAGGTGTCCCTGCCCGTGGCAGCGCTGGCACTGGATGAGCTTGAAGGTCCTTCCAAGCCCAAATGGTTCTGTGAGTCTTAGAGCCCTGAAATTCTCATGACAGAGGTGGAAGTGCAAGAGCTTAAGGTCCCTTCCCAAAAAAACCCCATTGCACGACTCTGCAGCTTCTGGAGCCCTGGGTCCATGGAAATGCAGTTGCAGAGGAGCTCCGAGGAAATGGGTGTTTTGGGGAGAGCAGAGTGGCTGGAAGAGAGGAACAGGAACAGTCTCCTCGAGCAAGCCCTTGTGTCTCAGGGAGCGGGATCGGCTCGCTCCTAACGCACCTGGTGACTCCCAGAGCGGGGGATGGAAATGCAGCCCAGGTCCGAAAGAAACCTCTGCGCATCATGCGCGGGCGCGCTGCCCCGCGGCGCGGGGCCCACGCGCGGGCACGGCGGCGCGGGCGCGGTGGCTACTGCGCATGCGCGGGCGCGGGGGCTTCTCCGCATGCGCGGGCTCGCTGGGTCTACTGCGCATGCGCGGGCGCGCTGGCCCTACCCCCCCCCCCTCCCACTGCTCATGCGCGGGAACGCTGGGCCCCCCCCACTCCACTGCGCATGCGCGGGCGCGGCGGCTAATGCGCATGCGCGGGCGCGGGGGCTACGGAGCATGCGCGGGCGCGGTGGCTACTGCGCATGCGCGGGCGCGGGGGCTACGGCGCATGCGCGGGCGCGGTGGCTACTGCTCATGCGCGGGCGCGGGGGCTACGGCGCATGCGCGAACGCGGGGGCTTCTGCGCATGCGCGGGCTCGCTGGGTCTACTGCGCATGCGCGGGCGCGCTGGCCCTACCCCCCCTCCCACTGCTCATGCGCGGGCGCGCTGCCCCCCCCCACCCCACTGCGCATGCTCGGGCGCAGTGGCTACGGCGCATGCGCGGGCGCGGTGGCTACCGCGCATGCGCGGGCGCGCTGGCCCTACCCCCCCCACCCCCCCCTCCCACTGCTCATGCGCGGGAACGCTGGGCCCCCCCACTCCACTGCGCATGCGCGGGCGCGGTGGCTAATGCGCATGCCCGGGCGCGGTGGCTACTGCGCATGCGCGGGCGCGGTGGCTAATGCGCATGTGCGGGCGCGGTGGCTACGGCGCATCCGCGGGCGCGGTGGCTACTGCGCATGCGCGGGCGCGGGGGCTACGGAGCATGCGCGGGCGCGGGGGCTACGGAGCATGCGCGGGCGCGGGGGCTACGGAGCATGCGCGGGCGCGGGGGCTACGGAGCATGCGCGGGCGCGCTGGCCCTACCCCCCCTCCCACTGCTCATGCGCGGGCACGCTGGGCCCCCCCACCCCACTGCGCATGCGCGGGCGCGGTGGCTAATGCGCATGCGCGGGCGCTGTGGCTACGGCGCATCCGCGGGCGCGGTTGCTACTGCGCATGCGCGGGCGCGGGGGCTAATGCGCATGTGCGAGCGCGGGGGCTACTGCGCATGCGCGGCCGCGGGGGCTTCTGCGCATGCGCGGGCGGGGTGGCTACGGCGCATCCGCGGGCGCGGTGGCTACTGCGCATGCGCGGGCGCGGGGCTACGGCGCATGCGCGAGCGCGGGGGCTACTGCGCATGCGCGGGCGCGGGGGCATCTGCGCATGCGCGGGCTCGCTGGGTCTACTGCGCATGCGCGGGCGCGCTGGCCCTACCCCCCCTCCCACTGCTCATGCGCGGGCGCGCTGGGCCCCCCCACCCCACTGCGCATGCTCGGGCGCAGTGGCTGCGGAGCATGCGCGGGCGCGGGGGATACCGCGCATGCGCGGGCGCGCTGGCCCTACCCCCCCCCCCCCCCCCCCCACTGCTCATGCGCGGGAACGCTGGGCCCCCCCACTCCACTGCGCATGCGCGGGCGCGGTGGCTAATGCGCATGCGCGGGCGCGGTGGCTACTGCGCATGCGCGGGCGCGGTGGCTAATGCGCATGCGCGGGCGCGGTGGCTACGGCGCATCCGCGGGCGCGGTGGCTACTGCGCATGCGCGGGCGCGGGGGCTACTGCGCATGCGCGGGCGCGGTGGCTACGGAGCATGCGCGGGCCCGGGGGCTACGGAGCATGCGCGGGCGCGGTGGCTACTGAGCATGCGCGGGCGCGCTGGGTCTACTGCGCATCCGCGGGCGCGCTGGCCCTACCCCCCCTCCCACTGCTCATGCGCGGGCACGCTGGGCCCCCCCACCCCACTGCGCATGCTCGGGCGCGGTGGCTAATGCGCATGCGCGGGCGCGGTGGCTAATGCGCATGCGCGGGCGCGGTGGCTACTGCGCATGCGCGGGCCGGGTGGCTACGGCGCATCCGCGGGCGCGGTGGCTAATGCGCATGCGCGGGCGCGGGGGCTACTGCGCATGCGCGGGCGCGGGGGCTTCTGCGCATGCGCGGGCTCGCTGGGTCTACTGCGCATGCGCGGGCGCGCTGGCCCTAGCCCTCCTCCCACTGCTCATGCGCGGGCACGCTGGGCCCCCCCGCCCTACTGCGCATGCGCGGGCGCGGTGGCTACTGCGCATGCGCGGGCGCGGGGGCTACGGAGCATGCGCGGGCGCGGGGGCTACGGCGCATGCGCGGGCGCGGGGGCTACTGCGCATGCGCGGGCGGGGTGGCTACGGCGCATCCGCGGGCGCGGTGGCTACTGCGCATGCGCGGGCGCGGGGGCTACGGCGCATGCGCGAGCGCGGGAGCTACGGCGCATGCGCGAGCGCGGTGGCTACTGCGCATGCGCGGGCGCGGGGGCTACGGCGCATGCGCGGGCGCGGTGGCTACGGCGCATGCGCGGGCGCGGTGGCTACTGCGCATGCGCGGGCGCGCTGGGTCTACTGCGCATGCGCGGGCGCGGTGGCTACTGCGCATGCGCGGGCGCGGGGGATACTGCGCATGCGCGGGCGCGGGGGCTACGGCGCATGCGCGGGCGCGGTGGCTACGGCGCATGCGCGGGCGCGGTGGCTACCGCGCATCCGCGGGCGCGCTGGCTACGGCGCATGCGCGGGCGCAGTGGCTACTGCGCATGCGCGGGCGCGGGGGCTACTGCGCATGCGCGGGCGCGGGGGCTACTGCGCATGCCCGGGCGCCCTGGGTCTACTGCGCATGCGCGGGCGCGCTGGCCCTACCCCCCCTCCCACTGCTCATGCGCGGGCACGCTGGGCCCCCCCGCCCCACTGCGCATGCGCGGGCGCGGTGGCTACTGCGCATGCGCGGGCGCGGTGGGTAATGCGCATGCGCGGGCGCGGTGGCTACTGCGCCTCCGCGGGCGCGGTGGCTACTGCGCATGCGCGGGCGCGGGGGCTACTGCGCATGCGCGGGCGCGGGTGCTACTGCGCATGCGCGGGCCCGGGGGCTACGGAGCATGCGCGGGCGCGGGGGCTACTGCGCATGCGCGGGCGCGGGGGCTACTGAGCATGCGCGGGCGCGCTGGGTCTACTGCGCATCCGCGGGCGCGCTGGCCCTACCCCCCCTCCCACTGCTCATGCGCGGGCACGCTGGGCCCCCCCACCCCACTGCGCATGCGCGGGCGCGGTGGCTAATGCGCATGCGCGGGCGCGGTGGCTACGGCGCATGCGCGGGCGCGGTGGCTACTGCGCATGCGCGAGCGCGGGGGCTACTGCGCATGCGCGGGCTCGGGGGCTTCTGCGCATGCGCGGGCTCGCTGGGTCTACTGCGCATGCGCGGGCGCGCTGGCCCTACCCCCCTCCCACTGCTCATGCGCGGGCGCGCTGGGCCCCCCCCACCCCACTGCGCATGCTCGGGCGCGGTGGCTAATGCGCATGCGCGGGCGCGGTGGCTACTGCGCATGCGCGGGCGCGGTGGCTAATGCGCATGCGCCGGCGCGGTGGCTACGGCGCATGCGCGGGCGCGGGGGCTACGGAGCATGCGCGGGCCCGGGGGCTACGGAGCATGCGCGGGCGCGGGGGCTTCTGCGCATGCGCGGGCGCGCTGGCTACCCCCCTCGCGCATACGCGGGCGCGCCGGCCCCCCCCACACCACTGCGCATGCGCTGGCGCTCTGGGCCCCTCCCCCCCACTGCGCATGCGCAGGCGCGCCTGCCCGCCCCCCCCCCCCCCACCACTGCGCATACGCGGGCACGCTGGGCCCCCCCCCACCCCCCCCACTGCGCATGCGCGGGCGCCCTGGGCCCGTCCCTGTGCTGGCGCTGCTGGGGCACCTGCAGTGCTGGCAGCACCTCTGGGACAAGAGGGACACGGAGGGGCTGGAGCGAGTCCAGGCAAGGGAACGGAGCTGGCAAGGGGCTGGAGAGTTCCTGAGAGAGCTGGGAAAGGGGCACAGCCTGCCGCAAAGGAGGCTCAGGGGGGACCTTGTGGCTCTGCACAAGTCCCTGACAGGAGGGAGCAGCCGGGGGGGTCGGGCTCTGCTCCCAGGGAACAGGGACAGGAGGAGAGGGAACGGCCTCAGGCTGGGCCAGGGGAGGCTCAGGGTGGATATTGGGGAAATTCCTAAATGGAAAGGGCGCTCAGGCCTTGGCACAGCTGCCCAGGGAGGTTTGGAGTGCCCACCCCTGGGAGTGCTCCAACACCTGTGGCTGTGGCATGGGCGGACGTGGTCAGCGCTGGCCGTGCTGGTGCTGGTTGCACTCAGTGATCTCCGAGGTCTTTTCCAACCTTGATTCCGCTCTCAAGGCAGCCCCACGGAGGAGCAGCACAAAAGGCACCCCCAGGCTGCGAGCGGAGGGTTCAGAACACGCTGCGGCAGCAGGAACGAAGCTCTGCAGGATGAAACTGAAAAGGGGAGAAACGCCGGGCTCTGTGAAAGGGAACAACTGAGAGAGCCACAAAGGAGCCACCAAACTTCTCACAGGGGACACCACCAGCAGCACAGGTGTGAAGGGACTTCTTTTTGCCCCAGAAGTGTGAATCCACAGCCCAAGCCACGTGCACACACTGCAGATGTGAAGTGTATTTTTACTGCCAGCAAGCACTTGGCAATAAAAAAACCTCAGCCCCAAAGCTTGATGTCTAAACAGCAACACACAAGTTCTAAGCCAGCTGTCGAGAGAAACAAAACACAGCAAAAACAAAGCAGAAAGGGAGCAAAACCTTGTCACACTGGCTGTGTTTCCGAGCGTGACAGCTTCTGCCATGCTGGGAATGCAGCACCAAACACAAAAATCCTACTGCAACTCCTGGATCCCATAGCAGGAAGGACATGGAGATTCCCCGTGGGAATCAGGGATGCAGGACTCGGCTGTGCTGCCATCACTCCCTCAGGAATAGCCAGGTTTAGCTCATTCTGTCTGCCCAGAGAGGGGGATTTGCCCCTGGATGCCCTGGAATGTTCCAGGCCAGGCTGCACACTGGGGCTGGGAGCAGCCCGGGACAGTGGGAGGTGTCCCTGCCCGTGGCAGCGCTGGCACTGGATGAGCTTGAAGGTCCTTCCAAGCCCAAATGGTTCTGTGAGTCTTAGAGCCCTGAAATTCTCATGACAGAGGTGGAAGTGCAAGAGCTTAAGGTCCCTTCCCAAAAAAACCCCATTGCACGACTCTGCAGCTTCTGGAGCCCTGGGTCCATGGAAATGCAGTTGCAGAGGAGCTCCGAGGAAATGGGTGTTTTGGGGAGAGCAGAGTGGCTGGAAGAGAGGAACAGGAACAGTCTCCTCGAGCAAGCCCTTGTGTCTCAGGGAGCGGGATCGGCTCGCTCCTAACGCACCTGGTGACTCCCAGAGCGGGGGATGGAAATGCAGCCCAGGTCCGAAAGAAACCTCTGCGCATCATGCGCGGGCGCGCTGCCCCGCGGCGCGGGGCCCACGCGCGGGCAGGGCCGCGCGGGCGCGGTGGCTACTGCGCATGCGCGGGGGCGGTGGCTACTGCGCATGCGCGGGCGCGGGGGCTTCTCCGCATGCGCGGGCTCGCTGGGTCTACTGCGCATGCGCGGGCGCGCTGGCCCTACCCCCCCCCCCCTCCCACTGCACATGCGCGGGAACGCTGGGCCCCCCCCATTCCACCGCGCATGCGCGGGCGCGGCGGCTAATGCGCATGCGCGGGCGCGGTGGCTACTGCGCATGCGCGGGCGGGGTGGCTACGGCGCATGCGCGAGCGCGGGGGCTACTGCGCATGCGCGGGCGCGGGGGCTTCTGCGCATGCGCGGGCTCGCTGGGTCTACTGCGCATGCGCGGGCGCGCTGGCCCTACCCCCCCTCCCACTGCTCATGCGCGGGCGCGCTGGGCCCCCCCACCCCACTGCGCATGCTCGGGCGCAGTGGCTGCGGAGCATGCGCGGGCGCGGTGGCTACCGCGCATGCGCGGGCGCGCTGGCCCTACCCCCCCTCCCACTGCTCATGCGCGGGCACGCTGGGCCCCCCCACCCCACTGCGCATGCTCGGGCGCGGTGGCTAATGCGCATGCGCGGGCGCGGTGGCTACGGCGCATGCGCGGGCGCGGTGGCTACTGCGCATGCGCGGGCGCGGTGGCTACGGCGCATCCGCGGGCGCGGTGGCTACTGCGCATGCGCGGGCGCGGGGGCTACGGCGCATGCGCGAGCGCGGGGGCTACTGCGCATGCGCGGGCGCGGGGGCTTCTGCGCATGCGCGGGCTCGCTGGGTCTACTGCGCATGCGCGGGCGCGCTGGCCCTAGCCCTCCTCCCACTGCTCATGCGCGGGCACGCTGGGCCCCCCCCGCCCCACTGCGCATGCGCGGGCGCGGTGGCTAATGCGCATGCGCGGGCGCTGGGTCTACTGCGCATGCGCGGGCGCGGTGGCTAATGCGCATGCGCGGGCGCGGTGGCTACGGCGCATCGGCGGGCGCGGTGGCTACTGCGCATGCGCGGGCGCGGTGGCTACTGCGCATGCGCGGGCGCGGGGGCTACGGAGCATGCGCGGGCGCGGGGGCTACTACGCATGCGCGGGCGCGGGGGCTTCTGCGCATGCGCGGGCGCGCTGGCTACCCCCCTCGCGCATACGCGGGCGCGCCGGCCCCCCCCACACCACTGCGCATGCGCTGGCGCTCTGGGCCCCTCCCCCCCACTGCGCATGCGCAGGCGCGCCTGCCCGCCCCCCCCCCCCCCACCACTGCGCATACGCGGGCACGCTGGGCCCCCCCCCCACCCCCCCCACTGCGCATGCGCGGGCGCCCTGGGCCCGTCCCTGTGCTGGCGCTGCTGGGGCACCTGCAGTGCTGGCAGCACCTCTGGGACAAGAGGGACACGGAGGGGCTGGAGCGAGTCCAGGCAAGGGAATGGAGCTGGCAAGGGGCTGGAGAGTTCCTGAGAGAGCTGGGAAAGGGGCACAGCCTGCAGCAAAGGAGGCTCAGGGGGGACCTTGTGGCTCTGCACAAGTCCCTGACAGGAGGGAGCAGCCGGGGGGGTCGGGCTCTGCTCCCAGGGAACAGGGACAGGAGGAGAGGGAACGGCCTCAGGCTGGGCCAGGGGAGGCTCAGGGTGGATATTGGGGAAATTCCTAAATGGAAAGGGCGCTCAGGCCTTGGCACAGCTGCCCAGGGAGGTTTGGAGTGCCCACCCCTGGGAGTGCTCCAACACCTGTGGCTGTGGCATGGGCGGACGTGGTCAGCGCTGGCCGTGCTGGTGCTGGTTGCACTCAGTGATCTCCGAGGTCTTTTCCAACCTTGATTCCGCTCTCAAGGCAGCCCCACGGAGGAGCAGCACAAAAGGCACCCCCAGGCTGCGAGCGGAGGGTTCAGAACACGCTGCGGCAGCAGGAACGAAGCTCTGCAGGATGAAACTGAAAAGGGGAGAAACGCCGGGCTCTGTGAAAGGGAACAACTGAGAGAGCCACAAAGGAGCCACCAAACTTCTCACAGGGGACACCACCAGCAGCACAGGTGTGAAGGGACTTCTTTTTGCCCCAGAAGTGTGAATCCACAGCCCAAGCCACGTGCACACACTGCAGATGTGAAGTGTATTTTTACTGCCAGCAAGCACTTGGCAATAAAAAAACCTCAGCCCCAAAGCTTGATGTCTAAACAGCAACACACAAGTTCTAAGCCAGCTGTCGAGAGAAACAAAACACAGCAAAAACAAAGCAGAAAGGGAGCAAAACCTTGTCACACTGGCTGTGTTTCCGAGCGTGACAGCTTCTGCCATGCTGGGAATGCAGCACCAAACACAAAAATCCTACTGCAACTCCTGGATCCCATAGCAGGAAGGACATGGAGATTCCCCGTGGGAATCAGGGATGCAGGACTCGGCTGTGCTGCCATCACTCCCTCAGGAATAGCCAGGTTTAGCTCATTCTGTCTGCCCAGAGAGGGGGATTTGCCCCTGGATGCCCTGGAATGTTCCAGGCCAGGCTGCACACTGGGGCTGGGAGCAGCCCGGGACAGTGGGAGGTGTCCCTGCCCGTGGCAGCGCTGGCACTGGATGAGCTTGAAGGTCCTTCCAAGCCCAAATGGTTCTGTGAGTCTTAGAGCCCTGAAATTCTCATGACAGAGGTGGAAGTGCAAGAGCTTAAGGTCCCTTCCCAAAAAAACCCCATTGCACGACTCTGCAGCTTCTGGAGCCCTGGGTCCATGGAAATGCAGTTGCAGAGGAGCTCCGAGGAAATGGGTGTTTTGGGGAGAGCAGAGTGGCTGGAAGAGAGGAACAGGAACAGTCTCCTCGAGCAAGCCCTTGTGTCTCAGGGAGCGGGATCGGCTCGCTCCTAACGCACCTGGTGACTCCCAGAGCGGGGGATGGAAATGCAGCCCAGGTCCGAAAGAAACCTCTGCGCATCATGCGCGGGCGCGCTGCCCCGCGGCGCGGGGCCCACGCGCGGGCACGGCCGCGCGGGCGCGGTGGCTACTGCGCATGCGCGGGCGCGGTGGCTACTGCGCATGCGCGGGCGCGGGGGCTTCTCCGCATGCGCGGGCTCGCTGGGTCTACTGCGCATGCGCGGGCGCGCTGGCCCTACCCCCCCCCCCCCCCACTGCTCATGCGCGGGAACGCTGGGCCCCCCCCCACTCCACTGCGCATGCGCGGGCGCGGCGGCTAATGCGCATGCGCGGGCGCGGTGGCTACTGCGCATGCGCCGGCGCGGGGGCTACTGCGCATGCGCGGGCGCGGGGGCTACTGCGCATGCGCGGGCGGGGTGGCTACGGCGCATCCGCGGGCGCGGTTGCTACTGCGCATGCGCGGGCGCGGGGGCTACGGCGCATGCGCGAGCGCGGGGGCTACTGCGCATGCGCGGGCGCGGGGGCTTCTGCGCATGCGCGGGCTCGCTGGGTCTACTGCGCATGCGCGGGCGCGCTGGCCCTACCCCCCCTCCCACTGCTCATGCGCGGGCGCGCTGGGCCCCCCCACCCCACTGCGCATGCTCGGGCGCAGTGGCTGCGGAGCATGCGCGGGCGCGGTGGCTAATGCGCATGCGCGGGCGCGGTGGCTACGGCGCATGCGCGGGCGCGGGGGCTACTGCGCATGCGTGGGCGCGGGGGCTACTGCGCATGCGCGGGCGCGGGGGCTACGGAGCATGCGCGGGCCCGGGGGCTACGGAGCATGCGCGGGCCCGGGGGCTACGGCGCATGCGCGGGCGCGGTGGCTACTGCGCATGCGCGGGCGGGGTGGCTACGGCGCATCCGCGGGCGCGGTGGCTAATGCGCATGCGCGGGCGCGGGGGCTACTGCGCATGCGCGGGCGCGGGGGCTTCTGCGCATGCGCGGGCTCGCTGGGTCTACTGCGCATGCGCGGGCGCGCTGGCCCTAGCCCTCCTCCCACTGCTCATGCGCGGGCACGCTGGGCCCCCCCGCCCTACTGCGCATGCGCGGGCGCGGTGGCTACTGCGCATGCGCGGGCGCGGGGGCTACGGAGCATGCGCGGGCGCGGGGGCTACTGCGCATGCGCGGGCGCGGGGGCTACTGCGCATGCGCGGGCGGGGTGGCTACGGCGCATCCGCGGGCGCGGTGGCTACTGCGCATGCGCGGGCGCGGGGGCTACGGCGCATGCGCGAGCGCGGGGGCTACGGCGCATGCGCGAGCGCGGGGGCTACTGCGCATGCACGGGCGCGGGGGCTACGGCGCATGCGCGGGCGCGGTGGCTACGGCGCATGCGCGGGCGCGGTGGCTACTGCGCATGCTCGGGCGCGCTGGCTACGGAGCATGCGCGGGCGCGGGGGCTACCGCGCATGCGCGGGCGCGGGGGATACTGCGCATGCGCGGGCGCGCTGGGTCTACTGCGCATCCGCGGGCGCGCTGGCCCTACCCCCCTCCCACTGCTCATGCGCGGGCACGCTGGGCCCCCCCCACACCACTGCGCATCCGCGGGCGCGGTGGCTTCTGCGCATGCGCGGGCGCGGGGGCTACTGCGCATGCGCGGGCGCGGTGGCTACTGCGCATGCGCGGGCGCGCTGGGTCTACCGCGCATGCGCGGGCGCGGTGGCTACTGCGCATGCGCGGGCGCGGGGGATACTGCGCATGCGCGGGCGCGGGGGCTACGGCGCATGCGCGGGCGCGGTGGCTACGGCGCATGCGCGGGCGCGGTGGCTACCGCGCATCCGCGGGCGCGCTGGCTACGGCGCATGCGCGGGCGCAGTGGCTACTGCGCATGCGCGGGCGCGGGGGCTACTGCGCATGCCCGGGCGCCCTGGGTCTACTGCGCATGCGCGGGCGCGCTGGCCCTACCCCCCCCCCACTGCTCATGCGCGGGCACGCTGGGCCCCCCCCACACCACTGCGCATCCGCGGGCGCGGTGGCTTCTGCGCATGCGCGGGCGCGGTGGCTAATGCGCATGCGCGGGCGCGGTGGCTACTGCGCATGCGCGGGCGCGGTGGCTAATGCGCATGCGCGGGCGCGGTGGCTACGGCGCATCGGCGGGCGCGGTGGCTACTGCGCATGCGCGGGCGCGGTGGCTACTGCGCATGCGAGGGCGCGGGGGCTACGGAGCATGCGCGGGCGCGGGGGCTACTGCGCATGCGCGGGCGCGGGGGCTACTGCGCATGCGCGGGCGCGCTGGCTACCCCCCTCGCGCATACGCGGGCGCGCCGGCCCCCCCCACACCACTGCGCATGCGCTGGCGCTCTGGGCCCCTCCCCCCCACTGCGCATGCGCAGGCGCGCCTGCCCGCCCCCCCCCCCCCCCCACCACTGCGCATACGCGGGCACGCTGGGCCCCCCCCACACCCCCCCCACTGCGCATGCGCGGGCGCCCTGGGCCCGTCCCTGTGCTGGCGCTGCTGGGGCACCTGCAGTGCTGGCAGCACCTCTGGGACAAGAGGGACACGGAGGGGCTGGAGCGAGTCCAGGCAAGGGAACGGAGCTGGCAAGGGGCTGGAGAGTTCCTGAGAGAGCTGGGAAAGGGGCACAGCCTGCAGCAAAGGAGGCTCAGGGGGGACCTTGTGGCTCTGCACAAGTCCCTGACAGGAGGGAGCAGCCGGGGGGGTCGGGCTCTGCTCCCAGGGAACAGGGACAGGAGGAGAGGGAACGGCCTCAGGCTGGGCCAGGGGAGGCTCAGGGTGGATATTGGGGAAATTCCTAAATGGAAAGGGCGCTCAGGCCTTGGCACAGCTGCCCAGGGAGGTTTGGAGTGCCCACCCCTGGGAGTGCTCCAACACCTGTGGCTGTGGCATGGGCGGACGTGGTCAGCGCTGGCCGTGCTGGTGCTGGTTGCACTCAGTGATCTCCGAGGTCTTTTCCAACCTTGATTCCGCTCTCAAGGCAGCCCCACGGAGGAGCAGCACAAAAGGCACCCCCAGGCTGCGAGCGGAGGGTTCAGAACACGCTGCGGCAGCAGGAACGAAGCTCTGCAGGATGAAACTGAAAAGGGGAGAAACGCCGGGCTCTGTGAAAGGGAACAACTGAGAGAGCCACAAAGGAGCCACCAAACTTCTCACAGGGGACACCACCAGCAGCACAGGTGTGAAGGGACTTCTTTTTGCCCCAGAAGTGTGAATCCACAGCCCAAGCCACGTGCACACACTGCAGATGTGAAGTGTATTTTTACTGCCAGCAAGCACTTGGCAATAAAAAAACCTCAGCCCCAAAGCTTGATGTCTAAACAGCAACACACAAGTTCTAAGCCAGCTGTCGAGAGAAACAAAACACAGCAAAAACAAAGCAGAAAGGGAGCAAAACCTTGTCACACTGGCTGTGTTTCCGAGCGTGACAGCTTCTGCCATGCTGGGAATGCAGCACCAAACACAAAAATCCTACTGCAACTCCTGGATCCCATAGCAGGAAGGACATGGAGATTCCCCGTGGGAATCAGGGATGCAGGACTCGGCTGTGCTGCCATCACTCCCTCAGGAATAGCCAGGTTTAGCTCATTCTGTCTGCCCAGAGAGGGGGATTTGCCCCTGGATGCCCTGGAATGTTCCAGGCCAGGCTGCACACTGGGGCTGGGAGCAGCCCGGGACAGTGGGAGGTGTCCCTGCCCGTGGCAGCGCTGGCACTGGATGAGCTTGAAGGTCCTTCCAAGCCCAAATGGTTCTGTGAGTCTTAGAGCCCTGAAATTCTCATGACAGAGGTGGAAGTGCAAGAGCTTAAGGTCCCTTCCCAAAAAAACCCCATTGCACGACTCTGCAGCTTCTGGAGCCCTGGGTCCATGGAAATGCAGTTGCAGAGGAGCTCCGAGGAAATGGGTGTTTTGGGGAGAGCAGAGTGGCTGGAAGAGAGGAACAGGAACAGTCTCCTCGAGCAAGCCCTTGTGTCTCAGGGAGCGGGATCGGCTCGCTCCTAACGCACCTGGTGACTCCCAGAGCGGGGGATGGAAATGCAGCCCAGGTCCGAAAGAAACCTCTGCGCATCATGCGCGGGCGCGCTGCCCCGCGGCGCGGGGCCCACGCGGGGGCACGGCCGCGCGGGCGCGGTGGCTACTGCGCATGCGCGGGCGCGGTGGCTACTGCGCATGCGCAGGCTCGCTGGGTCTACTGCGCATGCGCGGGCGCGCTGGCCCTACCCCCCCTCCCACTGCTCATGCGCGGGCGCGCTGGGCCCCCCCACCTCACTGCGCATGCGCGGGCGCAGTGGCTACGGAGCATGCGCGGGCGCGGTGGCTACCGCGCATGCGCGGGCGCGCTGGCCCTACCCCCCCCCCCCCCTCCCACTGCTCATGCGCGGGAACGCTGGGCCCCCCACTCCACTGCGCATGCGCGGGCGCGGTGGCTAATGCGCATGCGCGGGCGCGGTGGCTACTGCGCATGCGCGGGCGCGGTGGCTAATGCGCATGCGCGGCCGCGGTGGCTACTACGCATGCGCGGGCGCGGTGGCTACGGCGCATCCGCGGGCCCGGGGGTACGGAGCATGCGCGGGCGCGGGGGCTACGGAGCATGCGCGGGCGCGGGGGCTACGGAGCATGCGCGGGCCCGGGGGCTACGGAGTATGCGCGGGCCCGGGGGCTACGGAGCATGCACGGGCGCGGTGGCTACTGAGCATGCGCGGGCGCGCTGGGTCTACTGCGCATCCGCGGGCGCGCTGGCCCTACCCCCCCTCCCACTGCTCATGCGCGGGCACGCTGGGCCCCCCCACCCCACTGCGCATGCTCGGGCGCGGTGGCTAATGCGCATGCGCGGGCGCGGTGGCTACGGCGCATGCGCGGGCGCGGTGGCTACTGCGGATGCGCGGGCGGGGTGGCTACGGCGCATCCGCGGGCGCGGTGGCTACTGCGCATGCGCGGGCGCGGGGGCTACGGCGCGTGCGCGAGCGCGGGGGCTACTGCGCATGCGCGGGCGCGGGGGCTTCTGCGCATGCGCGGGCTCGCTGGGTCTACTGCGCATGCGCGGGCGCGCTGGCCCTAGCCCTCCTCCCACTGCTCATGCGCGGGCACGCTGGGCCCCCCCCGCCCTACTGCGCATGCGCGGGCGCGGTGGCTACTGCGCATGCGCGGGCGCGGTGGCTACTGCGCATGCGCGGGCGCGGTGGCTACTGCGCATGCGCGGGCGCGGGGGCTACTGCGCATGCGCGGGCGCGGGGGCTACTGCGCATGCGCGGGCGCGGGGGCTACTGCGCATGCGCGGGCGCGCTGGCTACCCCCCTCGCGCATACGCGGGCGCGCCGGCCCCCCCCACACCACTGCGCATGCGCTGGCGCTCTGGGCCCCTCCCCCCCACTGCGCATGCGCAGGCGCGCCTGCCCGCCCCCCCCCCCCCCACCACTGCGCATACGCGGGCACGCTGGGCCCCCCCCACACCCCCCCCACTGCGCATGCGCGGGCGCCCTGGGCCCGTCCCTGTGCTGGCGCTGCTGGGGCACCTGCAGTGCTGGCAGCACCTCTGGGACAAGAGGGACACGGAGGGGCTGGAGCGAGTCCAGGCAAGGGAACGGAGCTGGCAAGGGGCTGGAGAGTTCCTGAGAGAGCTGGGAAAGGGGCACAGCCTGCAGCAAAGGAGGCTCAGGGGGGTCCTTGTGGCTCTGCACAAGTCCCTGACAGGAGGGAGCAGCCGGGGGGGGCTGGCTCTGCTCCCAGGGAACAGGGACAGGAGGAGAGGGAACGGCCTCAGGCTGGGCCAGGGGAGGCTCAGGGTGGATATTGGGGAAATTCCTAAATGGAAAGGGCGCTCAGGCCTTGGCACAGCTGCCCAGGGAGGTTTGGAGTGCCCACCCCTGGGAGTGCTCCAACACCTGTGGCTGTGGCATGGGCGGACGTGGTCAGCGCTGGCCGTGCTGGTGCTGGTTGCACTCAGTGATCTCCGAGGTCTTTTCCAACCTTGATTCCGCTCTCAAGGCAGCCCCACGGAGGAGCAGCACAAAAGGCACCCCCAGGCTGCGAGCGGAGGGTTCAGAACACGCTGCGGCAGCAGGAACGAAGCTCTGCAGGATGAAACTGAAAAGGGGAGAAACGCCGGGCTCTGTGAAAGGGAACAACTGAGAGAGCCACAAAGGAGCCACCAAACTTCTCACAGGGGACACCACCAGCAGCACAGGTGTGAAGGGACTTCTTTTTGCCCCAGAAGTGTGAATCCACAGCCCAAGCCACGTGCACACACTGCAGATGTGAAGTGTATTTTTACTGCCAGCAAGCACTTGGCAATAAAAAAACCTCAGCCCCAAAGCTTGATGTCTAAACAGCAACACACAAGTTCTAAGCCAGCTGTCGAGAGAAACAAAACACAGCAAAAACAAAGCAGAAAGGGAGCAAAACCTTGTCACACTGGCTGTGTTTCCGAGCGTGACAGCTTCTGCCATGCTGGGAATGCAGCACCAAACACAAAAATCCTACTGCAACTCCTGGATCCCATAGCAGGAAGGACATGGAGATTCCCCGTGGGAATCAGGGATGCAGGACTCGGCTGTGCTGCCATCACTCCCTCAGGAATAGCCAGGTTTAGCTCATTCTGTCTGCCCAGAGAGGGGGATTTGCCCCTGGATGCCCTGGAATGTTCCAGGCCAGGCTGCACACTGGGGCTGGGAGCAGCCCGGGACAGTGGGAGGTGTCCCTGCCCGTGGCAGCGCTGGCACTGGATGAGCTTGAAGGTCCTTCCAAGCCCAAATGGTTCTGTGAGTCTTAGAGCCCTGAAATTCTCATGACAGAGGTGGAAGTGCAAGAGCTTAAGGTCCCTTCCCAAAAAAACCCCATTGCACGACTCTGCAGCTTCTGGAGCCCTGGGTCCATGGAAATGCAGTTGCAGAGGAGCTCCGAGGAAATGGGTGTTTTGGGGAGAGCAGAGTGGCTGGAAGAGAGGAACAGGAACAGTCTCCTCGAGCAAGCCCTTGTGTCTCAGGGAGCGGGATCGGCTCGCTCCTAACGCACCTGGTGACTCCCAGAGCGGGGGATGGAAATGCAGCCCAGGTCCGAAAGAAACCTCTGCGCATCATGCGCGGGCGCGCTGCCCCGCGGCGCGGGGCCCACGCGCGGGCACGGCCGCGCGGGCGCGGTGGCTACTGCGCATGCGCGGGGGCGGTGGCTACTGCGCATGCGCGGGCGCGGGGGCTTCTCCGCATGCGCGGGCTCGCTGGGTCTACTGCGCATGCGCGGGCGCGCTGGCCCTACCCCCCCCCCCCTCCCACTGCACATGCGCGGGAACGCTGGGCCCCCCCCACTCCACTGCGCATGCGCGGGCGCGGCGGCTAATGCGCATGCGCGGGCGCGGTGGCTACTGCGCATGCGCGGGCGCGGGGGCTACTGCGCATGCGCGGGCGCGGGGGCTACTGCGCATGCGCGGGCGGGGTGGCTACGGCGCATCCGCGGGCGCGGTGGCTACTGCGCATGCGCGGGCGCGGGGGCTACGGCGCATGCGCGAGCGCGGGGGCTACTGCGCATGCGCGGGCGCGGGGGCTTCTGCGCATGCGCGGGCTCGCTGGGTCTACTGCGCATGCGCGGGCGCGCTGGCCCTACCCCCCCTCCCACTGCTCATGCGCGGGCGCGCTGGGCCCCCCCACCCCACTGCGCATGCTCGGGCGCAGTGGCTGCGGAGCATGCGCGGGCGCGGTGGCTACCGCGCATGCGCGGGCGCGCTGGCCCTACCCCCCCTCCCACTGCTCATGCGCGGGAACGCTGGGCCCCCCCACTCTACTGCGCATGCGCGGGCGCGGTGGCTACTGCGCATGCGCGGGCGCAGTGGCTAATGCGCATGCGCGGGCGCGGTGGCTACGGCGCATCCGCGGGCGCGGTGGCTACTGCGCATGCGCGGGCGCGGGGGCTACGGAGCATGCGCGGGCGCGGGGGCTACGGAGCATGCGCGGGCCCGGGGGCTACGGAGCATGCGCGGGCCCGGGGGCTACGGAGCATGCGCGGGCGCGGGGGCTTCTCCGCATGCGCGGGCTCGCTGGGTCTACTGCGCATGCGCGGGCGCGCTGGCCCTACCCCCCCCCCCCCCTCCCACTGCACATGCGCGGGAACGCTGGGCCCCCCCCACTCCACTGCGCATGCGCGGGCGCGGCGGCTAATGCGCATGCGCGGGCGCGGCGGCTAATGCGCATGCGCGGGCGCGGTGGCTACTGCGCATGCGCGGGCGCGGGGGCTACTGCGCATGCGCGGGCGCGGGGGCTACTGCGCATGCGCGGGCGGGGTGGCTACGGCGCATCCGCGGGCGCGGTGGCTACTGCGCATGCGCGGGCGCGGGGGCTACGGCGCATGCGCGAGCGCGGGGGCTACTGCGCATGCGCGGGCGCGGGGGCTTCTGCGCATGCGCGGGCTCGCTGGGTCTACTGCGCATGCGCGGGCGCGCTGGCCCTACCCCCCCTCCCACTGCTCATGCGCGGGCGCGCTGGGCCCCCCCACCCCACTCCGCATGCTCGGGCGCAGTGGCTGCGGAGCATGCGCGGGCGCGGTGGCTACCGCGCATGCGCGGGCGCGCTGGCCCTACCCCCCCCCCCCCCCCCCCCACTGCTCATGCGCGGGAACGCTGGGCCCCCCCACTCCACTGCGCATGCGCGGGCGCGGTGGCTAATGCGCATGCGCGGGCGCGGTGGCTACGGCGCATCCGCGGGCGCGGTGGCTACGGCGCATGCGCGGGCGCGGGGGCTACTGCGCATGCGCGGGCGCGGGGGCTACTGCGCATGCCCGGGCGCCCTGGGTCTACTGCGCATGCGCGGGCGCGCTGGCCCTACCCCCCCTCCCACTGCTCATGCGCGTGCGCGCTGGGCCCCCCCCACCCCACTGCGCATGCTCGGGCGCAGTGGCTACGGCGCATGCGCGGGCGCGCTGGGTCTACTGCGCATGCGCGGGCGCGGTGGCTACTGCGCATGCGCGGGCGCGGTGGCTACTGCGCATGCGCGGGCGCGGGGGCTACGGCGCATGCGCGGGCGCGGTGGCTACGGCGCATGCGCGGGCGCGGGGGCTACGGAGCATGCGCGCGCGCGGGGGCTACTGCGCATGCGCGGGCGCGGGGGCTACTGCGCATGCGCGGGCGCGCTGGCTACCCCCCTCGCGCATACGCGGGCGCGCCGGCCCCCCCCACACCACTGCGCATGCGCTGGCGCTCTGGGCCCCTCCCCCCCACTGCGCATGCGCAGGCGCGCCTGCCCGCCCCCCCCCCCCCCACCACTGCGCATACGCGGGCACGCTGGGCCCCCCCCACACCCCCCCCACTGCGCATGCGCGGGCGCCCTGGGCCCGTCCCTGTGCTGGCGCTGCTGGGGCACCTGCAGTGCTGGCGGCACCTCTGGGACAAGAGGGACACGGAGGGGCTGGAGCGAGTCCAGGCAAGGGAACGGAGCTGGCAAGGGGCTGGAGAGTTCCTGAGAGAGCTGGGAAAGGGGCACAGCCTGCAGCAAAGGAGGCTCAGGGGGGTCCTTGTGGCTCTGCACAAGTCCCTGACAGGAGGGAGCAGCCGGGGGGGGCTGGCTCTGCTCCCAGGGAACAGGGACAGGAGGAGAGGGAACGGCCTCAGGCTGGGCCAGGGGAGGCTCAGGGTGGATATTGGGGAAATTCCTAAATGGAAAGGGCGCTCAGGCCTTGGCACAGCTGCCCAGGGAGGTTTGGAGTGCCCACCCCTGGGAGTGTTCCAACACCTGTGGCTGTGGCATGGGCGGACGTGGTCAGCGCTGGCCGTGCTGGTGCTGGTTGCACTCAGTGATCTCCGAGGTCTTTTCCAACCTTGATTCCGCTCTCAAGGCAGCCCCACGGAGGAGCAGCACAAAAGGCACCCCCAGGCTGCGAGCGGAGGGTTCAGAACACGCTGCGGCAGCAGGAACGAAGCTCTGCAGGATGAAACTGAAAAGGGGAGAAATGCCGGGCTCTGTGAAAGGGAACAACTGAGAGAGCCACAAAGGAGCCACCAAACTTCTCACAGGGGACACCACCAGCAGCACAGGTGTGAAGGGACTTCTTTTTGCCCCAGAAGTGTGAATCCACAGCCCAAGCCACGTGCACACACTGCAGATGTGAAGTGTATTTTTACTGCCAGCAAGCACTTGGCAATAAAAAAACCTCAGCCCCAAAGCTTGATGTCTAAACAGCAACACACAAGTTCTAAGCCAGCTGTCGAGAGAAACAAAACACAGCAAAAACAAAGCAGAAAGGGAGCAAAACCTTGTCACACTGGCTGTGTTTCCGAGCGTGACAGCTTCTGCCATGCTGGGAATGCAGCACCAAACACAAAAATCCTACTGCAACTCCTGGATCCCATAGCAGGAAGGACATGGAGATTCCCCGTGGGAATCAGGGATGCAGGACTCGGCTGTGCTGCCATCACTCCCTCAGGAATAGCCAGGTTTAGCTCATTCTGTCTGCCCAGAGAGGGGGATTTGCCCCTGGATGCCCTGGAATGTTCCAGGCCAGGCTGCACACTGGGGCTGGGAGCAGCCCGGGACAGTGGGAGGTGTCCCTGCCCGTGGCAGCGCTGGCACTGGATGAGCTTGAAGGTCCTTCCAAGCCCAAATGGTTCTGTGAGTCTTAGAGCCCTGAAATTCTCATGACAGAGGTGGAAGTGCAAGAGCTTAAGGTCCCTTCCCAAAAAAACCCCATTGCACGACTCTGCAGCTTCTGGAGCCCTGGGTCCATGGAAATGCAGTTGCAGAGGAGCTCCGAGGAAATGGGTGTTTTGGGGAGAGCAGAGTGGCTGGAAGAGAGGAACAGGAACAGTCTCCTCGAGCAAGCCCTTGTGTCTCAGGGAGCGGGATCGGCTCGCTCCTAACGCACCTGGTGACTCCCAGAGCGGGGGATGGAAATGCAGCCCAGGTCCGAAAGAAACCTCTGCGCATCATGCGCGGGCGCGCTGCCCCGCGGCGCGGGGCCCACGCGCGGGCACGGCGGCGCGGGCGCGGTGGCTACTGCGCATGCGCGGGCGCGGGGGCTTCTCCGCATGCGCGGGCTCGCTGGGTCTACTGCGCATGCGCGGGCGCGCTGGCCCTACCCCCCCCCCCCCTCCCACTGCTCATGCGCGGGAACGCTGGGCCCCCCCACTCCACTGCGCATGCGCGGGCGCGGCGGCTAATGCGCATGCGCGGGCGCGGGGGCTACTGCGCATGCGCGGGCGCGGGGGCTACTGCGCATGCGCGGGCGCGGGGGCTACTGCGCATGCGCGGGCGGGGTGGCTACGGCGCATCCGCGGGCGCGGTGGCTACTGCGCATGCGCGGGCGCGGGGGCTACGGCGCATGCGCGAGCGCGGGGGCTACTGCGCATGCGCGGGCGCGGGGGCTTCTGCGCATGCGCGGGCTCGCTGGGTCTACTGCGCATGCGCGGGCGCGCTGGCCCTACCCCCCCTCCCACTGCTCATGCGCGGGCGCGCTGGGCCCCCCCACCCCACTGCGCATGCTCGGGCGCAGTGGCTGCGGAGCATGCGCGGGCGCGGTGGCTACCGCGCATGCGAGGGCGCGCTGGCCCTACCCCCCCCCCCCCCCCACTGCTCATGCGCGGGAACGCTGGGCCCCCCCACTCCACTGCGCATGCGCGGGCGCGGTGGCTAATGCGCATGCGCGGGCGCGGTGGCTACTGCGCATGCGCGGGCGCGGTGGCTAATGCGCATGCGCGGGCGCGGTGGCTACGGCGCATCCGCGGGCGCGGTGGCTACTGCGCATGCGCGGGCGCGGGGGCTACTGCGCATGCGCGGGCGCGGGTGCTACTGCGCATGCGCGGGCCCGGGGGCTACGGAGCATGCGCGGGCGCGGGGGCTACTGCGCATGCGCGGGCGCGGGGGCTACTGAGCATGCGCGGGCGCGCTGGGTCTACTGCGCATCCGCGGGCGCGCTGGCCCTACCCCCCCTCCCACTGCTCATGCGCGGGCACGCTGGGCCCCCCCACCCCACTGCGCATGCTCGGGCGCGGTGGCTAATGCGCATGCGCGGGCGCGGTGGCTACGGCGCATGCGCGGGCGCGGTGGCTACTGCGCATGCGCGAGCGCGGGGGCTACTGCGCATGCGCGGGCGCGGGGGCCTTCTGCGCATGCGCGGGCTCGCTGGGTCTACTGCGCATGCGCGGGCGCGCTGGCCCTACCCCCCTCCCACTGCTCATGGGCGGGCGCGCTGGGCCCCCCCACCCCACTGCGCATGCTCGGGCGCGGTGGCTAATGCGCATGCGCGGGCGCGGTGGCTACGGCGCATGCGCGGGCGCGGTGGCTACTGCGCATGCGCGGGCGCGGGGGCTACTGCGCATGCGCGGGCGCGGGGGCTACGGAGCATGCGCGGGCCCGGGGGCTACGGAGCATGCGCGGGCGCGGGGGCTACTGAGCATGCGCGGGCGCGCTGGGTCTACTGCGCATCCGCGGGCGCGCTGGCCCTACCCCCCCTCCCACTGCTCATGCGCGGGCACGCTGGGCCCCCCCACCCCACTGCGCATGCTCGGGCGCGGTGGCTAATGCGCATGCGCGGGCGCGGTGGCTACGGCGCATGCGCGGGCGCGGTGGCTACTGCGCATGCGCGGGCGGGGTGGCTACGGCGCATCCGCGGGCGCGGTGGCTACTGCGCATGCGCGGGCGCGGGGGCTACGGCGCATGCGCGAGCGCGGGGGCTACTGCGCATGCGCGGGCGCGGGGGCTTCTGCGCATGCGCGGGCTCGCTGGGTCTACTGCGCATGCGCGGGCGCGCTGGCCCTAGCCCTCCTCCCACTGCTCATGCGCGGGCACGCTGGGCCCCCCCCGCCCCACTGCGCATGCGCGGGCGCTGGGTCTACTGCGCATGCGCGGGCGCGGTGGCTAATGCGCATGCGCGGGCGCGGTGGCTACGGCGCATCGGCGTGCGCGGTGGCTACTGCGCATGCGCGGGCGCGGGGGCTACGGAGCATGCGCGGGCCCGGGGGCTACTGCGCATGCGCGGGCGCGGGGGCTTCTGCGCATGCGCGGGCGCGCTGGCTACCCCCCTCGCGCATACGCGGGCGCGCCGGCCCCCCCCACACCACTGCGCATGCGCTGGCGCTCTGGGCCCCTCCCCCCCACTGCGCATGCGCAGGCGCGCCTGCCCGCCCCCCCCCCCCCCACCACTGCGCATACGCGGGCACGCTGGGCCCCCCCCCACCCCCCCCACTGCGCATGCGCGGGCGCCCTGGGCCCGTCCCTGTGCTGGCGCTGCTGGGGCACCTGCAGTGCTGGCAGCACCTCTGGGACAAGAGGGACACGGAGGGGCTGGAGCGAGTCCAGGCAAGGGAACGGAGCTGGCAAGGGGCTGGAGAGTTCCTGAGAGAGCTGGGAAAGGGGCACAGCCTGCAGCAAAGGAGGCTCAGGGGGGTCCTTGTGGCTCTGCACAAGTCCCTGACAGGAGGGAGCAGCCGGGGGGGGCTGGCTCTGCTCCCAGGGAACAGGGACAGGAGGAGAGGGAACGGCCTCAGGCTGGGCCAGGGGAGGCTCAGGGTGGATATTGGGGAAATTCCTAAATGGAAAGGGCGCTCAGGCCTTGGCACAGCTGCCCAGGGAGGTTTGGAGTGCCCACCCCTGGGAGTGTTCCAACACCTGTGGCTGTGGCATGGGCGGACGTGGTCAGCGCTGGCCGTGCTGGTGCTGGTTGCACTCAGTGATCTCCGAGGTCTTTTCCAACCTTGATTCCGCTCTCAAGGCAGCCCCACGGAGGAGCAGCACAAAAGGCACCCCCAGGCTGCGAGCGGAGGGTTCAGAACACGCTGCGGCAGCAGGAACGAAGCTCTGCAGGATGAAACTGAAAAGGGGAGAAACGCCGGGCTCTGTGAAAGGGAACAACTGAGAGAGCCACAAAGGAGCCACCAAACTTCTCACAGGGGACACCACCAGCAGCACAGGTGTGAAGGGACTTCTTTTTGCCCCAGAAGTGTGAATCCACAGCCCAAGCCACGTGCACACACTGCAGATGTGAAGTGTATTTTTACTGCCAGCAAGCACTTGGCAATAAAAAAACCTCAGCCCCAAAGCTTGATGTCTAAACAGCAACACACAAGTTCTAAGCCAGCTGTCGAGAGAAACAAAACACAGCAAAAACAAAGCAGAAAGGGAGCAAAACCTTGTCACACTGGCTGTGTTTCCGAGCGTGACAGCTTCTGCCATGCTGGGAATGCAGCACCAAACACAAAAATCCTACTGCAACTCCTGGATCCCATAGCAGGAAGGACATGGAGATTCCCCGTGGGAATCAGGGATGCAGGACTCGGCTGTGCTGCCATCACTCCCTCAGGAATAGCCAGGTTTAGCTCATTCTGTCTGCCCAGAGAGGGGGATTTGCCCCTGGATGCCCTGGAATGTTCCAGGCCAGGCTGCACACTGGGGCTGGGAGCAGCCCGGGACAGTGGGAGGTGTCCCTGCCCGTGGCAGCGCTGGCACTGGATGAGCTTGAAGGTCCTTCCAAGCCCAAATGGTTCTGTGAGTCTTAGAGCCCTGAAATTCTCATGACAGAGGTGGAAGTGCAAGAGCTTAAGGTCCCTTCCCAAAAAAACCCCATTGCACGACTCTGCAGCTTCTGGAGCCCTGGGTCCATGGAAATGCAGTTGCAGAGGAGCTCCGAGGAAATGGGTGTTTTGGGGAGAGCAGAGTGGCTGGAAGAGAGGAACAGGAACAGTCTCCTCGAGCAAGCCCTTGTGTCTCAGGGAGCGGGATCGGCTCGCTCCTAACGCACCTGGTGACTCCCAGAGCGGGGGATGGAAATGCAGCCCAGGTCCGAAAGAAACCTCTGCGCATCATGCGCGGGCGCGCTGCCCCGCGGCGCGGGGCCCACGCGCGGGCACGGCGGCGCGGGCGCGGTGGCTACTGCGCATGCGCGGGGGCGGTGGCTACTGCGCATGCGCGGGCGCGGGGGCTTCTCCGCATGCGCGGGCTCGCTGGGTCTACTGCGCATGCGCGGGCGCGCTGGCCCTACCCCCCCCCCCCTCCCACTGCACATGCGCGGGAACGCTGGGCCCCCCCCACTCCACTGCGCATGCGCGGGCGCGGCGGCTAATGCGCATGCGCGGGCGCGGTGGCTACTGCGCATGCGCGGGCGCGGGGGCTACTGCGCATGCGCGGGCGCGGGGGCTACTGCGCATGCGCGGGCGGGGTGGCTACGGCGCATCCGCGGGCGCGGTGGCTACTGCGCATGCGCGGGCGCGGGGGCTACGGCGCATGCGCGAGCGCGGGGGCTACTGCGCATGCGCGGGCGCGGGGGCTTCTGCGCATGCGCGGGCTCGCTGGGTCTACTGCGCATGCGCGGGCGCGCTGGCCCTACCCCCCCTCCCACTGCTCATGCGCGGGCGCGCTGGGCCCCCCCACCCCACTGCGCATGCTCGGGCGCAGTGGCTGCGGAGCATGCGCGGGCGCGGTGGCTACCGCGCATGCGCGGGCGCGCTGGCCCTACCCCCCCTCCCACTGCTCATGCGCGGGCACGCTGGGCCCCCCCACCCCACTGCGCATGCTCGGGCGCGGTGGCTAATGCGCATGCGCGGGCGCGGTGGCTACGGCGCATGCGCGGGCGCGGTGGCTACTGCGCATGCGCGGGCGGGGTGGCTACGGCGCATCCGCGGGCGCGGTGGCTACTGCGCATGCGCGGGCGCGGGGGCTACGGCGCATGCGCGAGCGCGGGGGCTACTGCGCATGCGCGGGCGCGGGGGCTTCTGCGCATGCGCGGGCTCGCTGGGTCTACTGCGCATGCGCGGGCGCGCTGGCCCTAGCCCTCCTCCCACTGCTCATGCGCGGGCACGCTGGGCCCCCCCCCGCCCCACTGCGCATGCGCGGGCGCGGTGGCTAATGCGCATGCGCGGGCGCTGGGTCTACTGCGCATGCGCGGGCGCGGTGGCTAATGCGCATGCGCGGGCGCGGTGGCTACGGCGCATCGGCGGGCGCGGTGGCTACTGCGCATGCGCGGGCGCGGTGGCTACTGCGCATGCGCGGGCGCGGGGGCTACGGAGCATGCGCGGGCGCGGGGGCTACTGCGCATGCGCGGGCGCGGGGGCTTCTGCGCATGCGCGGGCGCGCTGGCTACCCCCCTCGCGCATACGCGGGCGCGCCGGCCCCCCCCACACCACTGCGCATGCGCTGGCGCTCTGGGCCCCTCCCCCCCACTGCGCATGCGCAGGCGCGCCTGCCCGCCCCCCCCCCCCCCACCACTGCGCATACGCGGGCACGCTGGGCCCCCTCACACCCCCCCCACTGCGCATGCGCGGGCGCCCTGGGCCCGTCCCTGTGCTGGCGCTGCTGGGGCACCTGCAGTGCTGGCAGCACCTCTGGGACAAGAGGGACACGGAGGGGCTGGAGCGAGTCCAGGCAAGGGAATGGAGCTGGCAAGGGGCTGGAGAGTTCCTGAGAGAGCTGGGAAAGGGGCACAGCCTGCAGCAAAGGAGGCTCAGGGGGGACCTTGTGGCTCTGCACAAGTCCCTGACAGGAGGGAGCAGCCGGGGGGGTCGGGCTCTGCTCCCAGGGAACAGGGACAGGAGGAGAGGGAACGGCCTCAGGCTGGGCCAGGGGAGGCTCAGGGTGGATATTGGGGAAATTCCTAAATGGAA
Organism: Coloeus monedula; assembly: GCF_965178545.1. Lineage (NCBI taxonomy): Eukaryota > Metazoa > Chordata > Aves > Passeriformes > Corvidae > Coloeus > Coloeus monedula. Next base: position 147,317 of record NW_028120686.1, on the reverse strand, counting down.
AGGGCGCTCAGGCCTTGGCACAGCTGCCCAGGGAGGTTTGGAGTGCCCACCCCTGGGAGTGCTCCAACACCTGTGGCTGTGGCATGGGCGGACGTGGTCAGCGCTGGCCGTGCTGGTGCTGGTTGCACTCAGTGATCTCCGAGGTCTTTTCCAACCTTGATTCCGCTCTCAAGGCAGCCCCACGGAGGAGCAGCACAAAAGGCACCCCCAGGCTGCGAGCGGAGGGTTCAGAACACGCTGCGGCAGCAGGAACGAAGCTCTGCAGGATGAAACTGAAAAGGGGAGAAACGCCGGGCTCTGTGAAAGGGAACAACTGAGAGAGCCACAAAGGAGCCACCAAACTTCTCACAGGGGACACCACCAGCAGCACAGGTGTGAAGGGACTTCTTTTTGCCCCAGAAGTGTGAATCCACAGCCCAAGCCACGTGCACACACTGCAGATGTGAAGTGTATTTTTACTGCCAGCAAGCACTTGGCAATAAAAAAACCTCAGCCCCAAAGCTTGATGTCTAAACAGCAACACACAAGTTCTAAGCCAGCTGTCGAGAGAAACAAAACACAGCAAAAACAAAGCAGAAAGGGAGCAAAACCTTGTCACACTGGCTGTGTTTCCGAGCGTGACAGCTTCTGCCATGCTGGGAATGCAGCACCAAACACAAAAATCCTACTGCAACTCCTGGATCCCATAGCAGGAAGGACATGGAGATTCCCCGTGGGAATCAGGGATGCAGGACTCGGCTGTGCTGCCATCACTCCCTCAGGAATAGCCAGGTTTAGCTCATTCTGTCTGCCCAGAGAGGGGGATTTGCCCCTGGATGCCCTGGAATGTTCCAGGCCAGGCTGCACACTGGGGCTGGGAGCAGCCCGGGACAGTGGGAGGTGTCCCTGCCCGTGGCAGCGCTGGCACTGGATGAGCTTGAAGGTCCTTCCAAGCCCAAATGGTTCTGTGAGTCTTAGAGCCCTGAAATTCTCATGACAGAGGTGGAAGTGCAAGAGCTTAAGGTCCCTTCCCAAAAAAACCCCATTGCACGACTCTGCAGCTTCTGGAGCCCTGGGTCCATGGAAATGCAGTTGCAGAGGAGCTCCGAGGAAATGGGTGTTTTGGGGAGAGCAGAGTGGCTGGAAGAGAGGAACAGGAACAGTCTCCTCGAGCAAGCCCTTGTGTCTCAGGGAGCGGGATCGGCTCGCTCCTAACGCACCTGGTGACTCCCAGAGCGGGGGATGGAAATGCAGCCCAGGTCCGAAAGAAACCTCTGCGCATCATGCGCGGGCGCGCTGCCCCGCGGCGCGGGGCCCACGCGCGGGCACGGCGGCGCGGGCGCGGTGGCTACTGCGCATGCGCGGGGGCGGTGGCTACTGCGCATGCGCGGGCGCGGGGGCTTCTCCGCATGCGCGGGCTCGCTGGGTCTACTGCGCATGCGCGGGCGCGCTGGCCCTACCCCCCCCCCCCTCCCACTGCACATGCGCGGGAACGCTGGGCCCCCCCCATTCCACTGCGCATGCGCGGGCGCGGCGGCTAATGCGCATGCGCGGGCGCGGTGGCTACTGCGCATGCGCGGGCGCGGGGGCTACTGCGCATGCGCGGGCGCGGGGGCTACTGCGCATGCGCGGGCGGGGTGGCTACGGCGCATCCGCGGGCGCGGTGGCTACTGCGCATGCGCGGGCGCGGGGGCTACGGCGCATGCGCGAGCGCGGGGGCTACTGCGCATGCGCGGGCGCGGGGGCTTCTGCGCATGCGCGGGCTCGCTGGGTCTACTGCGCATGCGCGGGCGCGCTGGCCCTACCCCCCCTCCCACTGCTCATGCGCGGGCGCGCTGGGCCCCCCCACCCCACTGCGCATGCTCGGGCGCAGTGGCTGCGGAGCATGCGCGGGCGCGGTGGCTACCGCGCATGCGCGGGCGCGCTGGCCCTACCCCCCCTCCCACTGCTCATGCGCGGGCACGCTGGGCCCCCCCACCCCACTGCGCATGCTCGGGCGCGGTGGCTAATGCGCATGCGCGGGCGCGGTGGCTACGGCGCATGCGCGGGCGCGGTGGCTACTGCGCATGCGCGGGCGCGGGGGCTACGGCGCATGCGCGAGCGCGGGGGCTACTGCGCATGCGCGGGCGCGGGGGCTTCTGCGCATGCGCGGGCTCGCTGGGTCTACTCCGCATGCGCGGGCGCGCTGGCCCTAGCCCTCCTCCCACTGCTCATGCGCGGGCACGCTGGGCCCCCCCCGCCCCACTGCGCATGCGCGGGCGCGGTGGCTAATGCGCATGCGCGGGCGCTGGGTCTACTGCGCATGCGCGGGCGCGGTGGCTAATGCGCATGCGCGGGCGCGGTGGCTACGGCGCATCGGCGGGCGCGGTGGCTACTGCGCATGCGCGGGCGCGGTGGCTACTGCGCATGCGCGGGCGCGGGGGCTACGGAGCATGCGCGGGCGCGGTGGCTACTGCGCATGCGCGGGCGCGGTGGCTACTGCGCATGCGCGGGCGCGGGGGCTACGGCGCATGCGCGGGCGCGGTGGCTACGGCGCATGCGCGGGCGCGGGGGCTACGGAGCATGCGCGCGCGCGGGGGCTACTGCGCATGCGCGGGCGCGGGGGCTACTGCGCATGCGCGGGCGCGCTGGCTACCCCCCTCGCGCATACGCGGGCGCGCCGGCCCCCCCCACACCACTGCGCATGCGCTGGCGCTCTGGGCCCCTCCCCCCCACTGCGCATGCGCAGGCGCGCCTGCCCGCCCCCCCCCCCCCCACCACTGCGCATACGCGGGCACGCTGGGCCCCCCCCACACCCCCCCCACTGCGCATGCGCGGGCGCCCTGGGCCCGTCCCTGTGCTGGCGCTGCTGGGGCACCTGCAGTGCTGGCAGCACCTCTGGGACAAGAGGGACACGGAGGGGCTGGAGCGAGTCCAGGCAAGGGAATGGAGCTGGCAAGGGGCTGGAGAGTTCCTGAGAGAGCTGGGAAAGGGGCACAGCCTGCAGCAAAGGAGGCTCAGGGGGGACCTTGTGGCTCTGCACAAGTCCCTGACAGGAGGGAGCAGCCGGGGGGGTCGGGCTCTGCTCCCAGGGAACAGGGACAGGAGGAGAGGGAACGGCCTCAGGCTGGGCCAGGGGAGGCTCAGGGTGGATATTGGGGAAATTCCTAAATGGAAAGGGCGCTCAGGCCTTGGCACAGCTGCCCAGGGAGGTTTGGAGTGCCCACCCCTGGGAGTGCTCCAACACCTGTGGCTGTGGCATGGGCGGACGTGGTCAGCGCTGGCCGTGCTGGTGCTGGTTGCACTCAGTGATCTCCGAGGTCTTTTCCAACCTTGATTCCGCTCTCAAGGCAGCCCCACGGAGGAGCAGCACAAAAGGCACCCCCAGGCTGCGAGCGGAGGGTTCAGAACACGCTGCGGCAGCAGGAACGAAGCTCTGCAGGATGAAACTGAAAAGGGGAGAAACGCCGGGCTCTGTGAAAGGGAACAACTGAGAGAGCCACAAAGGAGCCACCAAACTTCTCACAGGGGACACCACCAGCAGCACAGGTGTGAAGGGACTTCTTTTTGCCCCAGAAGTGTGAATCCACAGCCCAAGCCACGTGCACACACTGCAGATGTGAAGTGTATTTTTACTGCCAGCAAGCACTTGGCAATAAAAAAACCTCAGCCCCAAAGCTTGATGTCTAAACAGCAACACACAAGTTCTAAGCCAGCTGTCGAGAGAAACAAAACACAGCAAAAACAAAGCAGAAAGGGAGCAAAACCTTGTCACACTGGCTGTGTTTCCGAGCGTGACAGCTTCTGCCATGCTGGGAATGCAGCACCAAACACAAAAATCCTACTGCAACTCCTGGATCCCATAGCAGGAAGGACATGGAGATTCCCCGTGGGAATCAGGGATGCAGGACTCGGCTGTGCTGCCATCACTCCCTCAGGAATAGCCAGGTTTAGCTCATTCTGTCTGCCCAGAGAGGGGGATTTGCCCCTGGATGCCCTGGAATGTTCCAGGCCAGGCTGCACACTGGGGCTGGGAGCAGCCCGGGACAGTGGGAGGTGTCCCTGCCCGTGGCAGCGCTGGCACTGGATGAGCTTGAAGGTCCTTCCAAGCCCAAATGGTTCTGTGAGTCTTAGAGCCCTGAAATTCTCATGACAGAGGTGGAAGTGCAAGAGCTTAAGGTCCCTTCCCAAAAAAACCCCATTGCACGACTCTGCAGCTTCTGGAGCCCTGGGTCCATGGAAATGCAGTTGCAGAGGAGCTCCGAGGAAATGGGTGTTTTGGGGAGAGCAGAGTGGCTGGAAGAGAGGAACAGGAACAGTCTCCTCGAGCAAGCCCTTGTGTCTCAGGGAGCGGGATCGGCTCGCTCCTAACGCACCTGGTGACTCCCAGAGCGGGGGATGGAAATGCAGCCCAGGTCCGAAAGAAACCTCTGCGCATCATGCGCGGGCGCGCTGCCCCGCGGCGCGGGGCCCACGCGCGGGCACGGCGGCGCGGGCGCGGTGGCTACTGCGCATGCGCGGGCGCGGGGGCTTCTCCGCATGCGCGGGCTCGCTGGGTCTACTGCGCATGCGCGGGCGCGCTGGCCCTACCCCCCCCCCCTCCCACTGCTCATGCGCGGGAACGCTGGGCCCCCCCCACTCCACTGCGCATGCGCGGGCGCGGCGGCTAATGCGCATGCGCGGGCGCGGGGGCTACTGCGCATGCGCGGGCGCGGGGGCTACTGCGCATGCGCGGGCGGGGTGGCTACGGCGCATCCGCGGGCGCGGTGGCTACTGCGCATGCGCGGGCGCGGGGGCTACGGCGCATGCGCGAGCGCGGGGGCTACTGCGCATGCGCGGGCGCGGGGGCTTCTGCGCATGCGCGGGCTCGCTGGGTCTACTGCGCATGCGCGGGCGCGCTGGCCCTACCCCCCCTCCCACTGCTCATGCGCGGGCGCGCTGGGCCCCCCCACCCCACTGCGCATGCTCGGGCGCAGTGGCTGCGGAGCATGCGCGGGCGCGGTGGCTACCGCGCATGCGAGGGCGCGCTGGCCCTACCCCCCCCCCCCCCCCACTGCTCATGCGCGGGAACGCTGGGCCCCCCCACTCCACTGCGCATGCGCGGGCGCGGGGGCTTCTCCGCATGCGCGGGCTCGCTGGGTCTACTGCGCATGCGCGGGCGCGCTGGCCCTACCCCCCCCCCCTCCCACTGCTCATGCGCGGGAACGCTGGGCCCCCCCCACTCCACTGCGCATGCGCGGGCGCGGCGGCTAATGCGCATGCGCGGGCGCGGGGGCTACTGCGCATGCGCGGGCGCGGGGGCTACTGCGCATGCGCGGGCGGGGTGGCTACGGCGCATCCGCGGGCGCGGTGGCTACTGCGCATGCGCGGGCGCGGGGGCTACGGCGCATGCGCGAGCGCGGGGGCTACTGCGCATGCGCGGGCGCGGGGGCTTCTGCGCATGCGCGGGCTCGCTGGGTCTACTGCGCATGCGCGGGCGCGCTGGCCCTACCCCCCCTCCCACTGCTCATGCGCGGGCGCGCTGGGCCCCCCCACCCCACTGCGCATGCTCGGGCGCAGTGGCTGCGGAGCATGCGCGGGCGCGGTGGCTACCGCGCATGCGAGGGCGCGCTGGCCCTACCCCCCCCCCCCCCCCACTGCTCATGCGCGGGAACGCTGGGCCCCCCCACTCCACTGCGCATGCGCGGGCGCGGTGGCTAATGCGCATGCGCGGGCGCGGTGGCTACTGCGCATGCGCGGGCGCGGTGGCTAATGCGCATGCGCGGGCGCGGTGGCTACGGCGCATCCGCGGGCGCGGTGGCTACTGCGCATGCGCGGGCGCGGGGGCTTCTCCGCATGCGCGGGCTCGCTGGGTCTACTGCGCATGCGCGGGCGCGCTGGCCCTACCCCCCCCCCCCTCCCACTGCACATGCGCGGGAACGGTGGGCCCCCCCCACTCCACTGCGCATGCGCGGGCGAGGCGGCTAATGCGCATGCGCGGGCGCGGTGGCTACTGCGCATGCGCGGGCGCGGGGGCTACTGCGCATGCGCGGGCGGGGTGGCTACGGCGCATCCGCGGGCGCGGTGGCTACTGCGCATGCGCGGGCGCGGGGGCTTCCGCGCATGCGCGGGCTCGCTGGGTCTACTGCGCATGCGCGGGCGCGCTGGCCCTACCCCCCCTCCCACTGCTCATGCGCGGGCGCGCTGGGCCCCCCCACCCCACTGCGCATGCTCGGGCGCAGTGGCTGCGGAGCATGCGCGGGCGCGGTGGCTACCGCGCATGCGCGGGCGCGCTGGCCCTACCCCCCCCCCCCCCCACTGCTCATGCGCGGGAACGCTGGGCCCCCCACTCCACTGCGCATGCGCGGGCGCGGTGGCTAATGCGCATGCGCGGGCGCGGTGGCTACTGCGCATGCGCGGGCGCGGTGGCTAATGCGCATGCGCGGGCGCGGTGGCTAATGCGCATGCGCGGGCGCGGTGGCTAATGCGCATGCGCGGGCGCGGGGGCTACTGCGCATGCGCGGGCGCGGTGGCTACTGCGCATGCGCGGGCGCGGGGGCTACTGCGCATGCGCGGGCGCGGGGGCTACGGAGCATGCGCGGGCCCGGGGGCTACGGAGCATGCGCGGGCGCGGTGGCTACGGAGCATGCGCGGGCGCTGGGTCTACTGCGCATCCGCGGGCGCGCTGGCCCTACCCCCCCTCCCACTGCTCATGCGCGGGCACGCTGGGCCCCCCCACCCCACTGCGCATGCTCGGGCGCGGTGGCTAATGCGCATGCGCGGGCGCGGTGGCTACGGCGCATGCGCGGGCGCGGTGGCTACTGCGCATGCGCGGGCGCGGGGGCTACGGCGCATGCGCGAGCGCGGGGGCTACTGCGCATGCGCGGGCGCGGGGGCTTCTGCGCATGCGCGGGCTCGCTGGGTCTACTGCGCATGCGCGGGCGCGCTGGCCCTACCCCCCCTCCCACTGCTCATGCGCGGGCGCGCTGGGCCCCCCCACCCCACTGCGCATGCTCGGGCGCAGTGGCTGCGGAGCATGCGCGGGCGCGGTGGCTACCGCGCATGCGCGGGCGCGCTGGCCCTACCCCCCCCCCCCCCCCCACTGCTCATGCGCGGGAACGCTGGGCCCCCCACTCCACTGCGCATGCGCGGGCGCGGTGGCTAATGCGCATGCGCGGGCGCGGTGGCTACTGCGCATGCGCGGGCGCGGTGGCTAATGCGCATGCGCGGGCGCGGTGGCTACTGCGCATGCGCGGGCGCGGTGGCTAATGCGCATGCGCGGGCGCGGTGGCTAATGCGCATGCGCGGGCGCGGTGGCTACTGCGCATGCGCGGGCGCGGGGGCTACTGCGCATGCGCGGGCGCGGGGGCTACGGAGCATGCGCGGGCCCGGGGGCTACGGAGCATGCGCGGGCGCGGTGCCTACGGAGCATGCGCGGGCGCGGTGGCTACTGAGCATGCGCGGGCGCGCTGGGTCTACTGCGCATCTGCGGGCGCGCTGGCCCTACCCCCCCTCCCACTGCTCATGCGCGGGCACGCTGGGCCCCCCCACCCCACTGCGCATGCTCGGGCGCGGTGGCTAATGCGCATGCGCGGGCGCGGTGGCTACGGCGCATGCGCGGGCGCGGTGGCTACTGCGCATGCGCGGGCGGGGTGGCTACGGCGCATCCGCGGGCGCGGTGGCTAATGCGCATGCGCGGGCGCGGGGGCTACTGCGCATGCGCGGGCGCGGGGGCTACGGCGCATGCGCGAGCGCGGGGGCTACGGGGCATGCGCGAGCGCGGGGGCTACTGCGCATGCGCGAGCGCGGGGGCTACGGAGCATGCGGGGGCGCGGTGGCTACGGCGCATGCGCGGGCGCGGTGGCTACTGCGCATGCTCGGGCGCGCTGGCTACGGAGCATGCGCGGGCGCGGGGGCTACCGCGCATGCGCGGGCGCGGGGGATACTGCGCATGCGCGGGCGCGCTGGGTCTACTGCGCATCCGCGGGCGCGCTGGCCCTACCCCCCTCCCACTGCTCATGCGCGGGCACGCTGGGCCCCCCCCACACCACTGCGCATCCGCGGGCGCGGTGGCTTCTGCGCATGCGCGGGCGCGGGGGCTACTGCGCATGCGCGGGCGCGGTGGCTACTGCGCATGCGCGGGCGCGGTGGCTACTGCGCATGCGCGGGCGCGCTGGGTCTACTGCGCATGCGCGGGCGCGGTGGCTACTGCGCATGCGCGGGCGCGGGGGATACTGCGCATGCGCGGGCGCGGGGGCTACGGCGCATGCGCGGGCGCGGTGGCTACGGCGCATGCGCGGGCGCGGTGGCTACCGCGCATCCGCGGGCGCGCTGGCTACGGCGCATGCGCGGGCGCAGTGGCTACTGCGCATGCGCGGGCGCGGGGGCTACTGCGCATGCGCGGGCGCGGGGGCTACTGCGCATGCCCGGGCGCCCTGGGTCTACTGCGCATGCGCGGGCGCGCTGGCCCTACCCCCCCTCCCACTGCTCATGCGCGGGCACGCTGGGCCCCCCCGCCCCACTGCGCATGCGCGGGCGCGGTGGCTAATGCGCATGCGCGGGCGCGGTGGCTACTGCGCATGCGCGGGCGCGGTGGCTAATGCGCATGCGCGGGCGCGGTGGCTACGGCGCATCGGCGGGCGCGGTGGCTACTGCGCATGCGCGGGCGCGGTGGCTACTGCGCATGCGCGGGCGCGGGGGCTACTGCGCATGCGCGGGCGCGGGGGCTACTGCGCATGCGCGGGCGCGGGGGCTACTGCGCATGCGCGGGCGCGCCGGCCCCCCCCACACCACTGCGCATGCGCTAGCGCTCTGGGCCCCTCCCCCCCACTGCGCATGCGCAGGCGCGCCTGCCCGCCCCCCCCCCCCCCCACCACTGCGCATACGCGGGCACGCTGGGCCCCCCCCCCACCCCCCCCACTGCGCATGCGCGGGCGCCCTGGGCCCGTCCCTGTGCTGGCGCTGCTGGGGCACCTGCAGTGCTGGCAGCACCTCTGGGACAAGAGGGACACGGAGGGGCTGGAGCGAGTCCAGGCAAGGGAACGGAGCTGGCAAGGGGCTGGAGAGTTCCTGAGAGAGCTGGGAAAGGGGCACAGCCTGCAGCAAAGGAGGCTCAGGGGGGTCCTTGTGGCTCTGCACAAGTCCCTGACAGGAGGGAGCAGCCGGGGGGGGCTGGCTCTGCTCCCAGGGAACAGGGACAGGAGGAGAGGGAACGGCCTCAGGCTGGGCCAGGGGAGGCTCAGGGTGGATATTGGGGAAATTCCTAAATGGAAAGGGCGCTCAGGCCTTGGCACAGCTGCCCAGGGAGGTTTGGAGTGCCCACCCCTGGGAGTGTTCCAACACCTGTGGCTGTGGCATGGGCGGACGTGGTCAGCGCTGGCCGTGCTGGTGCTGGTTGCACTCAGTGATCTCCGAGGTCTTTTCCAACCTTGATTCCGCTCTCAAGGCAGCCCCACGGAGGAGCAGCACAAAAGGCACCCCCAGGCTGCGAGCGGAGGGTTCAGAACACGCTGCGGCAGCAGGAACGAAGCTCTGCAGGATGAAACTGAAAAGGGGAGAAACGCCGGGCTCTGTGAAAGGGAACAACTGAGAGAGCCACAAAGGAGCCACCAAACTTCTCACAGGGGACACCACCAGCAGCACAGGTGTGAAGGGACTTCTTTTTGCCCCAGAAGTGTGAATCCACAGCCCAAGCCACGTGCACACACTGCAGATGTGAAGTGTATTTTTACTGCCAGCAAGCACTTGGCAATAAAAAAACCTCAGCCCCAAAGCTTGATGTCTAAACAGCAACACACAAGTTCTAAGCCAGCTGTCGAGAGAAACAAAACACAGCAAAAACAAAGCAGAAAGGGAGCAAAACCTTGTCACACTGGCTGTGTTTCCGAGCGTGACAGCTTCTGCCATGCTGGGAATGCAGCACCAAACACAAAAATCCTACTGCAACTCCTGGATCCCATAGCAGGAAGGACATGGAGATTCCCCGTGGGAATCAGGGATGCAGGACTCGGCTGTGCTGCCATCACTCCCTCAGGAATAGCCAGGTTTAGCTCATTCTGTCTGCCCAGAGAGGGGGATTTGCCCCTGGATGCCCTGGAATGTTCCAGGCCAGGCTGCACACTGGGGCTGGGAGCAGCCCGGGACAGTGGGAGGTGTCCCTGCCCGTGGCAGCGCTGGCACTGGATGAGCTTGAAGGTCCTTCCAAGCCCAAATGGTTCTGTGAGTCTTAGAGCCCTGAAATTCTCATGACAGAGGTGGAAGTGCAAGAGCTTAAGGTCCCTTCCCAAAAAAACCCCATTGCACGACTCTGCAGCTTCTGGAGCCCTGGGTCCATGGAAATGCAGTTGCAGAGGAGCTCCGAGGAAATGGGTGTTTTGGGGAGAGCAGAGTGGCTGGAAGAGAGGAACAGGAACAGTCTCCTCGAGCAAGCCCTTGTGTCTCAGGGAGCGGGATCGGCTCGCTCCTAACGCACCTGGTGACTCCCAGAGCGGGGGATGGAAATGCAGCCCAGGTCCGAAAGAAACCTCTGCGCATCATGCGCGGGCGCGCTGCCCCGCGGCGCGGGGCCCACGCGCGGGCACGGCGGCGCGGGCGCGGTGGCTACTGCGCATGCGCGGGGGCGGTGGCTACTGCGCATGCGCGGGCGCGGGGGCTTCTCCGCATGCGCGGGCTCGCTGGGTCTACTGCGCATGCGCGGGCGCGCTGGCCCTACCCCCCCCCCCCTCCCACTGCACATGCGCGGGAACGCTGGGCCCCCCCCACTCCACTGCGCATGCGCGGGCGCGGCGGCTAATGCGCATGCGCGGGCGCGGTGGCTACTGCGCATGCGCGGGCGCGGGGGCTACTGCGCATGCGCGGGCGCGGGGGCTACTGCGCATGCGCGGGCGGGGTGGCTACGGCGCATCCGCGGGCGCGGTGGCTACTGCGCATGCGCGGGCGCGGGGGCTACGGCGCATGCGCGAGCGCGGGGGCTACTGCGCATGCGCGGGCGCGGGGGCTTCTGCGCATGCGCGGGCTCGCTGGGTCTACTGCGCATGCGCGGGCGCGCTGGCCCTACCCCCCCTCCCACTGCTCATGCGCGGGAACGCTGGGCCCCCCCACTCCACTGCGCATGCGCGGGCGCGGTGGCTAATGCGCATGCGCGGGCGCGGTGGCTACTGCGCATGCGCGGGCGCGGTGGCTAATGCGCATGCGCGGGCGCGGTGGCTACGGCGCATCCGCGGGCGCGGTGGCTACTGCGCATGCGCGGGCGCGGGGGCTACTGCGCATGCGCGGGCGCGGGGGCTACTGCGCATGCGCGGGCGCGGGGGCTACGGCGCATGCTCGGGCGCAGTGGCTACGGCGCATGCGCGGGCGCGGTGGCCCTACCCCCCCTCCCACTGCTCATGCGCGGGCACGCTGGGGCCCCCCCACCCCACTGCGCATGCGCGGGCGCGGTGGCTACGGCGCATGCGCGGGCGCAGTCGCTACTGCGCATGCGCGGGCGCGGGGGCTACTGCGCATGCGCGGGCGCGGGGGCTACTGCGCATGCGCGGGCTCGCTGGGTCTACTGCGCATGCCCGGGCGCCCTGGGTCTACTGCGCATGCGCGGGCGCGCTGGCCCTACCCCCCCCTCCCACTGCTCATGCGCGGGCGCGCTGGGCCCACCCACCCCACTGCGCATGCTCGGGCGCAGTGGCTACGGCGCATGCGCGGGCGCGCTGGGTCTACTGCGCATGCTCGGGCGCAGTGGCTACGGCGCATGCGCGGGCGCGCTGGGTCTACTGCGCATGCTCGGGCGCAGTGGCTACGGCGCATGCGCGGGCGCGGTGGCCCTACCCCCCCTCCCACTGCTCATGCGCGGGCACGCTGGGGCCCCCCCCACCCCACTGCGCATGCGCGGGCGCGGTGGCTACGGCGCATGCGCGGGCGCGGGGGCTACGGAGCATGCGCGGGCGCGGGGGCTACTGCGCATGCGCGGGCTCGCTGGGTCTACTGCGCATGCCCGGGCGCCCTGGGTCTACTGCGCATGCGCGGGCGCGCTGGCCCTACCCCCCCTCCCACTGCTCATGCGCGGGCGCGCTGGGCCCCCCCACCCCACTGCGCATGCTCGGGCGCAGTGGCTACGGCGCATGCGCGGGCGCGCTGGGTCTACTGCGCATGCGCGGGCGCGGTGGCTACCGCGCATGCGCGGGCGCGGGGGCTACGGCGCATGCGCGGGCGCGGTGGCTACGGCGCATGCGCGGGCGCGGTGGCCGTACCCCCCCTCCCACTGCTCATGCGCGGGCACGCTGGGCCCCCCCCACCCCACTGCGCATGCGCGGGCGCGGTGGCTACGGCGCATGCGCGGGCGCGGGGGCTACTGCGCATGCGCGGGCGCGGGGGCTACTGCGCATGCCCGGGCGCCCTGGGTCTACTGCGCATGCGCGGGCGCGCTGGCCCTACCCCCCCTCCCACTGCTCATGCGCGGGCGCGCTGGGCCCCCCCACCCCACTGCGCATGCTCGGGCGCAGTGGCTACGGCGCATGCGCGGGCGCGCTGGGTCTACTGCGCATGCTCGGGCGCAGTGGCTACGGCGCATGCGCGGGCGCGCTGGGTCTACTGCGCATGCTCGGGCGCAGTGGCCACGGCGCATGCGCGGGCGCGGTGGCCCTACCCCCCCTCCCACTGCTCATGCGCGGGCACGCTGGGGCCCCCCCACCCCACTGCGCATGCGCGGGCGCGGTGGCTACGGCGCATGCGCGGGCGCAGTGGCTACTGCGCATGCGCGGGCGCGGGGTCTACGGAGCATGCGCGGGCGCGGGGGCTACGGCGCATGCGCGAGCGCGGGGGCTACTGCGCATGCGCGGGCTCGCTGGGTCTACTGCGCATGCGCGGGCGCGCTGGCCCTACCCCCCCCCCCTCCCACTGCTCATGCGCGGGCGCGCTGGACCCCCCCACCTCACTGCGCATGCTCGGGCGCAGTGGCTACGGAGCATGCGCGGGCGCGCTGGCCATACCCCCCCCGCCCCCCCCCACTGCTCATGCGCGGGAACGCTGGGCCCCCCACTCCACTGCGCATGCGCGGGCGCGGTGGCTAATGCGCATGCGCGGGCGCGGTGGCTAATGCGCATGCGCGGGCGCGGTGGCTACTGCGCATGCGCGGGCGCGGTGGCTACTGCGCATGCGCGGGCGCGGTGGCTACTGCGCATGCGCGGGCGCGGGGGCTACGGCGCATGCGCGGGCGCGGGGGCTACTGCGCATGCGCGGGCGCGGTGGCTACTGCGCATGCCCGGGCGCCCTGGATCTACTGCGCATGCCCGGGAGCCATGGGTCTACTGCGCATGCGCGGGCGCGCTGGCCCTACCCCCCCTCCCACTGCTCATGCGCGGGCGCGCTGGGCCCCCCCACCCCACTGCGCATGCTCGGGCGCAGTGGCTAAGGCGCATGCGCGGGGCGCGCTGGGTCTACTGCGCATGCGCGGGCGCGGTCGGTCTACTGCTCATGCGCGGGCGCGCTGGCCCTAGCCCTCCTCCCACTGCTCATGCGCGGGCACGCTGGGCCCCCCCACCCCACTGCGCATGCGCGGGCGCGGTGGCTAATGCGCATGCGCGGGCGGGGTGGCTACGGCGCATCCGCGGGCGCGGTGGCTACTGCGCATGCGCGGGCGCGGGGGCTACGGCGCATGCGCGAGCCCGGGGGCTACTGCGCATGCGCGGGCGCGGGGGCTTCTGCGCATGCGCGGGCTCGCTGGGTCTACTGCGCATGCGCGGGCGCGCTGGCCCTAGCCCTCCTCCCACTGCTCATGCGCGGGCGCGCTGGGCCCCCCCACCCCACTGCGCATGCGCGGGCGCGCTGGCCCTACCCCCCCCCCCCCCCCACTGCTCATGCGCGGGAACGCTGGGCCCCCCCCACTCCACTGCGCATGCGTGGGCGCGGTGGCTAATGCGCATGCGCGGGCGCGGTGGCCACTGCGCATGCGCGTGCGCGGGGGCTACTGCGCATGCGCGGGCGCGAGGGCTACGGCGCATGCGCGGGCGGGGTGGCTACGGCGCATCCGCGGGCGCGGTGGCTACTGCGCATGCGCGGGCGCGGGGGCTACGGCGCATGCGCGAGCGCGGGGGCTACTGCGCATGCGCGGGCGCGGGGGCTACTGCGCATGCGCGGTCTCGCTGGGTCTACTGCGCATGCGCGGGCTCGCTGGCCCTACCCCCCCTCCCATTGCTCATGCGCGGGCGCGCTGGGCCCCCCCACCCCACTGCGCATACTCGGGCGCAGTGGCTGCGGAGCATGCGCGGGCGCGGTGGCTAATGCGCATGCGCGGGCGCGGTGGCTACGGCGCATCCGCGGGCGCGGTGGCTACTGCGCATGCGCGGGCGCGGGGGCTACGGAGCATGCGCGGGCGCGGGGGCTACGGAGCATGCGCGGGCCCGGGGGCTACGGAGCATGCGCGGGCCCGGGGGCTACGGAGCATGCGCGGGCGCGGGGGTTACGGAGCATGCGCGGGCGCGCTGGGTCTACTGCGCATCCGCGGGCGCGCTGGCCCTACCCCCCGTCCCACTGCTCATGCGCGGGCACGCTGGGCCCCCCCACTCCACTGCGCATGCGCGGGCGCGGTGGCTAATGCGCATGCGCGGGCGCGGTGGCTACGGCGCATGCGCGGGCGCGGGGGCTACTGCGCATGCGCGGGCGGGGTGGCTACGGCGCATCCGCGGGCGCGGTGGCTACTGCGCATGCGCGGGCGCGGGGGCTACGGCGCATGCGCGAGCGCGGGGGCTACTGCGCATGCCCGGGCGCGGTGGCTTCTGCGCATGCGCGGGCTCGCTGGGTCTACTGCGCATGCGCGGGCGCGCTGGCTCTAGCCCTCCTCCCACTGCTCATGCGCGGGCACGCTGGGCCCCCCCCGCCCCACTGCGCATGCGCGGGCGCGGTGGCTAATGCGCGTGCGCGGGCGCGGTGGCTACTGCGCATGCGCGGGCGCGGTGGCTACTGCGCATGCGCGGGCGGGGTGGCTACGGCGCATCCGCGGGTGCGGTGGCTACTGCGCATGCGCGGGCGCGGTGGCTAATGCGCATGCGCGGGCGCGGTGGCTACGGCGCATCCGCGGGCGCGGTGGCTACGGCGCATGCGCGGGTGCGGGGGCTACTGCGCATGCGCGGGCGCGGGGGCTACGGAGCATGCGCGGGCGCGGGGGCTACTGCGCATGCGCGGGCGCGCTGGCTACCCCCCTCGCGCATACGCGGGCGCGCCGGCCCCCTCCACACCTCTGCGCATGCGCTGGCGCTCTGGGCCCCTCCCCCCCACTGCGCATGCGCAGGCGCGCCTGCCCGCCCCCCCCCCCCCCCCACCACTGCGCATACGCGGGCACGCTGGGCCCCCCCCCACCCCCCCCACTGCGCATGCGCGGGCGCCCTGGGCCCGTCCCTGTGCTGGCGCTGCTGGGGCACCTGCAGTGCTGGCGGCACCTCTGGGACAAGAGGGACACGGAGGGGCTGGAGCGAGTCCAGGCAAGGGAACGGAGCTGGCAAGGGGCTGGAGAGTTCCTGAGAGAGCTGGGAAAGGGGCACAGCCTGCAGCAAAGGAGGCTCAGGGGGGACCTTGTGGCTCTGCACAAGTCCCTGACAGGAGGGAGCAGCCGGGGGGGGCTGGCTCTGCTCCCAGGGAACAGGGACAGGAGGAGAGGGAACGGCCTCAGGCTGGGCCAGGGGAGGCTCAGGGTGGATATTGGGGAAATTCCTAAATGGAAAGGGCGCTCAGGCCTTGGCACAGCTGCCCAGGGAGGTTTGGAGTGCCCACCCCTGGGAGTGCTCCAACACCTGTGGCTGTGGCATGGGCGGACGTGGTCAGCGCTGGCCGTGCTGGTGCTGGTTGCACTCAGTGATCTCCGAGGTCTTTTCCAACCTTGATTCCGCTCTCAAGGCAGCCCCACGGAGGAGCAGCACAAAAGGCACCCCCAGGCTGCGAGCGGAGGGTTCAGAACACGCTGCGGCAGCAGGAACGAAGCTCTGCAGGATGAAACTGAAAAGGGGAGAAACGCCGGGCTCTGTGAAAGGGAACAACTGAGAGAGCCACAAAGGAGCCACCAAACTTCTCACAGGGGACACCACCAGCAGCACAGGTGTGAAGGGACTTCTTTTTGCCCCAGAAGTGTGAATCCACAGCCCAAGCCACGTGCACACACTGCAGATGTGAAGTGTATTTTTACTGCCAGCAAGCACTTGGCAATAAAAAAACCTCAGCCCCAAAGCTTGATGTCTAAACAGCAACACACAAGTTCTAAGCCAGCTGTCGAGAGAAACAAAACACAGCAAAAACAAAGCAGAAAGGGAGCAAAACCTTGTCACACTGGCTGTGTTTCCGAGCGTGACAGCTTCTGCCATGCTGGGAATGCAGCACCAAACACAAAAATCCTACTGCAACTCCTGGATCCCATAGCAGGAAGGACATGGAGATTCCCCGTGGGAATCAGGGATGCAGGACTCGGCTGTGCTGCCATCACTCCCTCAGGAATAGCCAGGTTTAGCTCATTCTGTCTGCCCAGAGAGGGGGATTTGCCCCTGGATGCCCTGGAATGTTCCAGGCCAGGCTGCACACTGGGGCTGGGAGCAGCCCGGGACAGTGGGAGGTGTCCCTGCCCGTGGCAGCGCTGGCACTGGATGAGCTTGAAGGTCCTTCCAAGCCCAAATGGTTCTGTGAGTCTTAGAGCCCTGAAATTCTCATGACAGAGGTGGAAGTGCAAGAGCTTAAGGTCCCTTCCCAAAAAAACCCCATTGCACGACTCTGCAGCTTCTGGAGCCCTGGGTCCATGGAAATGCAGTTGCAGAGGAGCTCCGAGGAAATGGGTGTTTTGGGGAGAGCAGAGTGGCTGGAAGAGAGGAACAGGAACAGTCTCCTCGAGCAAGCCCTTGTGTCTCAGGGAGCGGGATCGGCTCGCTCCTAACGCACCTGGTGACTCCCAGAGCGGGGGATGGAAACGCAGCCCAGGTCCGAAAGAAACCTCTGCGCATCATGCGCGGGCGCGCTGCCCCGCGGCGCGGGGCCCACGCGCGGGCACGGCCGCGCGGGCGCGGTGGCTACTGCGCATGCGCGGGGGCGGTGGCTACTGCGCATGCGCGGGCGCGGGGGCTTCTCCGCATGCGCGGGCTCGCTGGGTCTACTGCGCATGCGCGGGCGCGCTGGCCCTACCCCCCCCCCCCTCCCACTGCACATGCGCGGGAACGCTGGGCCCCCCCCACTCCACTGCGCATGCGCGGGCGCGGCGGCTAATGCGCATGCGCGGGCGCGGTGGCTACTGCGCATGCGCGGGCGCGGGGGCTACTGCGCATGCGCGGGCGCGGGGGCTACTGCGCATGCGCGGGCGGGGTGGCTACGGCGCATCCGCGGGCGCGGTGGCTACTGCGCATGCGCGGGCGCGGGGGCTACGGCGCATGCGCGAGCGCGGGGGCTACTGCGCATGCGCGGGCGCGGGGGCTTCTGCGCATGCGCGGGCTCGCTGGGTCTACTGCGCATGCGCGGGCGCGCTGGCCCTACCCCCCTCCCACTGCTCATGCGCGGGCGCGCTGGGCCCCCCCACCCCACTGCGCATGCGCGGGCGCGGTGGCTAATGCGCATGCGCGGGCGCGGTGGCTACTGCGCATGCGCGGGCGCGGAGGCTACTGCGCATGCGCGGGCGGGGTGGCTACGGCGCATCCGCGGGCGCGGTGGCTACGGCGCATGCGCGGGCGCGGGGGCTACGGCGCATGCGCGAGCGCGGGGGCTACTGCGCATGCGCGGGCGCGGGGGCTTCTGCGCATGCGCGGGCTCGCTGGGTCTACTGCGCATGCGCGGGCGCGCTGGCCCTACCCCCCCTCCCACTGCTCATGCGCGGGCGCGCTGGGCCCCCCCACCCCACTGCGCATGCTCGGGCGCAGTGGCTGCGGAGCATGCGCGGGCGCGGTGGCTACCGCGCATGCGCGGGCGCGCTGGCCCTACCCCCCCCCCCCCCCCCACTGCTCATGCGCGGGAACGCTGGGCCCCCCCACTCCACTGCGCATGCGCGGGCGCGGTGGCTAATGCGCATGCGCGGGCGCGGTGGCTACTGCGCATGCGCGGGCGCGGTGGCTAATGCGCATGCGCGGGCGCGGTGGCTACGGCGCATCCGCGGGCGCGGTGGCTACTGCGCATGCGCGGGCGCGGTGGCTACGGAGCATGCGCGGGCCCGGGGGCTACGGAGCATGCGCGGGCCCGGGGGCTACGGAGCATGCGCGGGCGCGGTGGCTACTGAGCATGCGCGGGCGCGCTGGGTCTACTGCGCATCCGCGGGCGCGCTGGCCCTACCCCCCCTCCCACTGCTCATGCGCGGGCACGCTGGGCCCCCCCACCCCACTGCGCATGCTCGGGCGCGGTGGCTAATGCGCATGCGCGGGCGCTGTGGCTACGGCGCATGCGCGGTCGCGGTGGCTACTGCGCATGCGCGGGCGGGGTGGCTACGGCGCATCCGCGGGCGCGGTGGCTAATGCGCATGCGCGAGCGCGGGGGCTACTGCGCATGCGCGGGCGCGGGGGCTTCTGCGCATGCGCGGGCTCGCTGGGTCTACTGCGCATGCCCGGGCGCGCTGGCCCTAGCCCTCCTCCCACTGCTCATGCGCGGGCACGCTCGGCCCCCCCGCCCTACTGCGCATGCGCGGGCGCGGTGGCTACTGCGCATGCGCGGGCGCGGGGGCTACGGAGCATGCGCGGGCGCGGGGGCTACTGCGCATGCGCGGGCGCGGGGGCTACTGCGCATGCGCGGGCGGGGTGGCTACGGCGCATCCGCGGGCGCGGTGGCTACTGCGCATGCGCGGGCGCGGGGGCTACGGCGCATGCGCGAGCGCGGGGGCTACGGCGCATGCGCGAGCGCGGGGGCTACTGCGCATGCGCGGGCGCGGGGGCTACGGCGCATGCGCGGGCGCGGTGGCTACGGCGCATGCGCGGGCGCGGTGGCTACTGCGCATGCGCGGGCGCGCTGGCCCTACCCCCCCTCCCACTGCTCATGCGCGGGCACGCTGGGCCCCCCCGCCCCACTGCGCATGCGCGGGCGCGGTGGCTACTGCGCATGCGCGGGCGCGGTGGCTAATGCGCATGCGCGGGCGCGGTGGCTACGGCGCATCCGCGGGCGCGGTGGCTACTGCGCATGCGCGGGCGCGGGGGCTACTGCGCATGCGCGGGCGCGGGTGCTACTGCGCATGCGCGGGCCCGGGGGCTACGGAGCATGCGCGGGCGCGGGGGCTACTGCGCATGCGCGGGCGCGGGGGCTACTGAGCATGCGCGGGCGCGCTGGGTCTACTGCGCATCCGCGGGCGCGCTGGCCCTACCCCCCCTCCCACTGCTCATGCGCGGGCACGCTGGGCCCCCCCACCCCACTGCGCATGCTCGGGCGCGGTGGCTAATGCGCATGCGCGGGCGCGGTGGCTACGGCGCATGCGCGGGCGCGGTGGCTACTGCGCATGCGCGAGCGCGGGGGCTACTGCGCATGCGCGGGCTCGGGGGCTTCTGCGCATGCGCGGGCTCGCTGGGTCTACTGCGCATGCGCGGGCGCGCTGGCCCTACCCCCCTCCCACTGCTCATGCGCGGGCGCGCTGGGCCCCCCCACCCCACTGCGCATGCTCGGGCGCGGTGGCTAATGCGCATGCGCGGGCGCGGTGGCTACTGCGCATGCGCGGGCGCGGTGGCTAATGCGCATGCGCGGGCGCGGTGGCTACGGCGCATGCGCGGGCGCGGTGGCTACTGCGCATGCGCGGGCGCGGGGGCTACTGCGCATGCGCGGGCGCGGGGGCTACGGAGCATGCGCGGGCCCGGGGGCTACGGAGCATGCGCGGGCCCGGGGGCTACGGAGCATGCGCGGGCGCGGTGGCTACTGAGCATGCGCGGGCGCGCTGGGTCTACTGCGCATCCGCGGGCGCGCTGGCCCTACCCCCCCTCCCACTGCTCATGCGCGGGCACGCTGGGCCCCCCCACCCCACTGCGCATGCTCGGGCGCGGTGGCTAATGCGCATGCGCGGGCGCGGTGGCTACTGCGCATGCGCGGGCGCGGTGGCTACTGCGCATGCGCGGGCGGGGTGGCTACGGCGCATCCGCGGGCGCGGTGGCTACTGCGCATGCGCGGGCGCGGGGGCTACGGCGCATGCGCGAGCGCGGGGGCTACTGCGCATGCGCGGGCGCGGGGGCTTCTGCGCATGCGCGGGCTCGCTGGGTCTACTGCGCATGCGCGGGCGCGCTGGCCCTAGCCCTCCTCCCACTGCTCATGCGCGGGCACGCTGGGCCCCCCCCGCCCCACTGCGCATGCTCGGGCGCGGTGGCTAATGCGCATGCGCGGGCGCTGGGTCTACTGCGCATGCGCGGGCGCGGTGGCTAATGCGCATGCGCGGGCGCGGTGGCTACGGCGCATCGGCGGGCGCGGTGGCTACTGCGCATGCGCGGGCGCGGTGGCTACTGCGCATGCGCGGGCGCGGGGGCTACGGAGCATGCGCGGGCCCGGGGGCTACTGCGCATGCGCGGGCGCGGGGGCTTCTGCGCATGCGCGGGCGCGCTGGCTACCCCCCTCGCGCATACGCGGGCGCGCCGGCCCCCCCCACACCACTGCGCATGCGCTGGCGCTCTGGGCCCCTCCCCCCCACTGCGCATGCGCAGGCGCGCCTGCCCGCCCCCCCCCCCCCCCACCACTGCGCATACGCGGGCACGCTGGGCCCCCCCCCACCCCCCCCACTGCGCATGCGCGGGCGCCCTGGGCCCGTCCCTGTGCTGGCGCTGCTGGGGCACCTGCAGTGCTGGCAGCACCTCTGGGACAAGAGGGACACGGAGGGGCTGGAGCGAGTCCAGGCAAGGGAACGGAGCTGGCAAGGGGCTGGAGAGTTCCTGAGAGAGCTGGGAAAGGGGCACAGCCTGCAGCAAAGGAGGCTCAGGGGGGTCCTTGTGGCTCTGCACAAGTCCCTGACAGGAGGGAGCAGCCGGGGGGGGCTGGCTCTGCTCCCAGGGAACAGGGACAGGAGGAGAGGGAACGGCCTCAGGCTGGGCCAGGGGAGGCTCAGGGTGGATATTGGGGAAATTCCTAAATGGAAAGGGCGCTCAGGCCTTGGCACAGCTGCCCAGGGAGGTTTGGAGTGCCCACCCCTGGGAGTGTTCCAACACCTGTGGCTGTGGCATGGGCGGACGTGGTCAGCGCTGGCCGTGCTGGTGCTGGTTGCACTCAGTGATCTCCGAGGTCTTTTCCAACCTTGATTCCGCTCTCAAGGCAGCCCCACGGAGGAGCAGCACAAAAGGCACCCCCAGGCTGCGAGCGGAGGGTTCAGAACACGCTGCGGCAGCAGGAACGAAGCTCTGCAGGATGAAACTGAAAAGGGGAGAAACGCCGGGCTCTGTGAAAGGGAACAACTGAGAGAGCCACAAAGGAGCCACCAAACTTCTCACAGGGGACACCACCAGCAGCACAGGTGTGAAGGGACTTCTTTTTGCCCCAGAAGTGTGAATCCACAGCCCAAGCCACGTGCACACACTGCAGATGTGAAGTGTATTTTTACTGCCAGCAAGCACTTGGCAATAAAAAAACCTCAGCCCCAAAGCTTGATGTCTAAACAGCAACACACAAGTTCTAAGCCAGCTGTCGAGAGAAACAAAACACAGCAAAAACAAAGCAGAAAGGGAGCAAAACCTTGTCACACTGGCTGTGTTTCCGAGCGTGACAGCTTCTGCCATGCTGGGAATGCAGCACCAAACACAAAAATCCTACTGCAACTCCTGGATCCCATAGCAGGAAGGACATGGAGATTCCCCGTGGGAATCAGGGATGCAGGACTCGGCTGTGCTGCCATCACTCCCTCAGGAATAGCCAGGTTTAGCTCATTCTGTCTGCCCAGAGAGGGGGATTTGCCCCTGGATGCCCTGGAATGTTCCAGGCCAGGCTGCACACTGGGGCTGGGAGCAGCCCGGGACAGTGGGAGGTGTCCCTGCCCGTGGCAGCGCTGGCACTGGATGAGCTTGAAGGTCCTTCCAAGCCCAAATGGTTCTGTGAGTCTTAGAGCCCTGAAATTCTCATGACAGAGGTGGAAGTGCAAGAGCTTAAGGTCCCTTCCCAAAAAAACCCCATTGCACGACTCTGCAGCTTCTGGAGCCCTGGGTCCATGGAAATGCAGTTGCAGAGGAGCTCCGAGGAAATGGGTGTTTTGGGGAGAGCAGAGTGGCTGGAAGAGAGGAACAGGAACAGTCTCCTCGAGCAAGCCCTTGTGTCTCAGGGAGCGGGATCGGCTCGCTCCTAACGCACCTGGTGACTCCCAGAGCGGGGGATGGAAATGCAGCCCAGGTCCGAAAGAAACCTCTGCGCATCATGCGCGGGCGCGCTGCCCCGCGGCGCGGGGCCCACGCGCGGGCACGGCCGCGCGGGCGCGGTGGCTACTGCGCATGCGCGGGGGCGGTGGCTACTGCGCATGCGCGGGCGCGGGGGCTTCTCCGCATGCGCGGGCTCGCTGGGTCTACTGCGCATGCGCGGGCGCGCTGGCCCTACCCCCCCCCCCCTCCCACTGCACATGCGCGGGAACGCTGGGCCCCCCCCACTCCACTGCGCATGCGCGGGCGCGGCGGCTAATGCGCATGCGCGGGCGCGGTGGCTACTGCGCATGCGCGGGCGCGGGGGCTTCTCCGCATGCGCGGGCTCGCTGGGTCTACTGCGCATGCGCGGGCGCGCTGGCCCTACCCCCCCCCCCCCCTCCCACTGCTCATGCGCGGGAACGCTGGGCCCCCCCCCACTCCACTGCGCATGCGCGGGCGCGGCGGCTAATGCGCATGCGCGGGCGCGGTGGCTACTGCGCATGCGCGGGCGCGGTGGCTACTGCGCATGCGCGGGCGCGGGGGCTACTGCGCATGCGCGGGCGCGGGGGCTACGGCGCATGCGCGAGCGCGGGGGCTACTGCGCATGCGCGGGCGCGGGGGCTTCTGCGCATGCGCGGGCTCGCTGGGTCTACTGCGCATGCGCGGGCGCGCTGGCCCTACCCCCCCCCCCCCCCCCCACTGCTCATGCGCGGGAACGCTGGGCCCCCCCACTCCACTGCGCATGCGCGGGCGCGGTGGCTAATGCGCATGCGCGGGCGCGGTGGCTACTGCGCATGCGCGAGCGCGGTGGCTAATGCGCATGCGCGGGCGCGGTGGCTACGGCGCATCCGCGGGCGCGGTGGCTACTGCGCATGCGCGGGCGCGGGGGCTACTGCGCATGCGCGGGCGCGGGGGCTACTGCGCATGCGCGGGCGCGGGGGCTACGGCGCATGCTCGGGCGCAGTGGCTACGGCGCATGCGCGGGCTCGGTGGCCCTACCCCCCCTCCCACTGCTCATGCGCGGGCACGCTGGGGCCCCCCCACCCCACTGCGCATGCGCGGGCGCGGTGGCTAATGCGCATGCGCGGGCGCGGTGGCTACGGCGCATGCGCGGGCGCGGTGGCTACTGCGCATGCGCGAGCGCGGGGGCTACTGCGCATGCGCGGGCTCGGGGGCTTCTGCGCATGCGCGGGCTCGCTGGGTCTACTGCGCATGCGCGGGCGCGCTGGCCCTACCCCCCTCCCACTGCTCATGCGCGGGCGCGCTGGGCCCCCCCACCCCACTGCGCATGCTCGGGCGCGGTGGCTAATGCGCATGCGCGGGCGCGGTGGCTACTGCGCATGCGCGGGCGCGGTGGCTAATGCGCATGCGCGGGCGCGGTGGCTACGGCGCATCGGCGGGCGCGGTGGCTACTGCGCATGCGCCGGCGCGGTGGCTACTGCGCATGCGCGGGCGCGGGGGCTACGGAGCATGCGCGGGCCCGGGGGCTACGGAGCATGCGCGGGCGCGGGGGCTTCTGCGCATGCGCGGGCGCGCTGGCTACCCCCCTCGCGCATACGCGGGCGCGCCGGCCCCCCCCACACCACTGCGCATGCGCTGGCGCTCTGGGCCCCTCCCCCCCACTGCGCATGCGCAGGCGCGCCTGCCCGCCCCCCCCCCCCCCCACCACTGCGCATACGCGGGCACGCTGGGCCCCCCCCCACCCCCCCCACTGCGCATGCGCGGGCGCCCTGGGCCCGTCCCTGTGCTGGCGCTGCTGGGGCACCTGCAGTGCTGGCAGCACCTCTGGGACAAGAGGGACACGGAGGGGCTGGAGCGAGTCCAGGCAAGGGAACGGAGCTGGCAAGGGGCTGGAGAGTTCCTGAGAGAGCTGGGAAAGGGGCACAGCCTGCCGCAAAGGAGGCTCAGGGGGGACCTTGTGGCTCTGCACAAGTCCCTGACAGGAGGGAGCAGCCGGGGGGGTCGGGCTCTGCTCCCAGGGAACAGGGACAGGAGGAGAGGGAACGGCCTCAGGCTGGGCCAGGGGAGGCTCAGGGTGGATATTGGGGAAATTCCTAAATGGAAAGGGCGCTCAGGCCTTGGCACAGCTGCCCAGGGAGGTTTGGAGTGCCCACCCCTGGGAGTGTTCCAACACCTGTGGCTGTGGCATGGGCGGACGTGGTCAGCGCTGGCCGTGCTGGTGCTGGTTGCACTCAGTGATCTCCGAGGTCTTTTCCAACCTTGATTCCGCTCTCAAGGCAGCCCCACGGAGGAGCAGCACAAAAGGCACCCCCAGGCTGCGAGCGGAGGGTTCAGAACACGCTGCGGCAGCAGGAACGAAGCTCTGCAGGATGAAACTGAAAAGGGGAGAAACGCCGGGCTCTGTGAAAGGGAACAACTGAGAGAGCCACAAAGGAGCCACCAAACTTCTCACAGGGGACACCACCAGCAGCACAGGTGTGAAGGGACTTCTTTTTGCCCCAGAAGTGTGAATCCACAGCCCAAGCCACGTGCACACACTGCAGATGTGAAGTGTATTTTTACTGCCAGCAAGCACTTGGCAATAAAAAAACCTCAGCCCCAAAGCTTGATGTCTAAACAGCAACACACAAGTTCTAAGCCAGCTGTCGAGAGAAACAAAACACAGCAAAAACAAAGCAGAAAGGGAGCAAAACCTTGTCACACTGGCTGTGTTTCCGAGCGTGACAGCTTCTGCCATGCTGGGAATGCAGCACCAAACACAAAAATCCTACTGCAACTCCTGGATCCCATAGCAGGAAGGACATGGAGATTCCCCGTGGGAATCAGGGATGCAGGACTCGGCTGTGCTGCCATCACTCCCTCAGGAATAGCCAGGTTTAGCTCATTCTGTCTGCCCAGAGAGGGGGATTTGCCCCTGGATGCCCTGGAATGTTCCAGGCCAGGCTGCACACTGGGGCTGGGAGCAGCCCGGGACAGTGGGAGGTGTCCCTGCCCGTGGCAGCGCTGGCACTGGATGAGCTTGAAGGTCCTTCCAAGCCCAAATGGTTCTGTGAGTCTTAGAGCCCTGAAATTCTCATGACAGAGGTGGAAGTGCAAGAGCTTAAGGTCCCTTCCCAAAAAAACCCCATTGCACGACTCTGCAGCTTCTGGAGCCCTGGGTCCATGGAAATGCAGTTGCAGAGGAGCTCCGAGGAAATGGGTGTTTTGGGGAGAGCAGAGTGGCTGGAAGAGAGGAACAGGAACAGTCTCCTCGAGCAAGCCCTTGTGTCTCAGGGAGCGGGATCGGCTCGCTCCTAACGCACCTGGTGACTCCCAGAGCGGGGGATGGAAATGCAGCCCAGGTCCGAAAGAAACCTCTGCGCATCATGCGCGGGCGCGCTGCCCCGCGGCGCGGGGCCCACGCGCGGGCACGGCCGCGCGGGCGCGGTGGCTACTGCGCATGCGCGGGGGCGGTGGCTACTGCGCATGCGCGGGCGCGGGGGCTTCTCCGCATGCGCGGGCTCGCTGGGTCTACTGCGCATGCGCGGGCGCGCTGGCCCTACCCCCCCCCCCCCCCCACTGCACATGCGCGGGAACGCTGGGCCCCCCCCACTCCACTGCGCATGCGCGGGCGCGGCGGCTAATGCGCATGCGCGGGCGCGGTGGCTACTGCGCATGCGCGGGCGCGGGGGCTACTGCGCATGCGCGGGCGCGGGGGCTACTGCGCATGCGCGGGCGGGGTGGCTACGGCGCATCCGCGGGCGCGGTGGCTACTGCGCATGCGCGGGCGCGGGGGCTACGGCGCATGCGCGAGCGCGGGGGCTACTGCGCATGCGCGGGCGCGGGGGCTTCTGCGCATGCGCGGGCGCGCTGGGTCTACTGCGCATGCGCGGGCGCGCTGGCCCTACCCCCCCTCCCACTGCTCATGCGCGGGCGCGCTGGGCCCCCCCACCCCACTGCGCATGCGCGGGCGCGGTGGCTAATGCGCATGCGCGGGCGCGGTGGCTACTGCGCATGCGCGGGCGCGGTGGCTAATGCGCATGCGCGGGCGCGGTGGCTACGGCGCATCCGCGGGCGCGGTGGCTACTGCGCATGCGCGGGCGCGGGGGCTACTGCGCATGCGCGGGCGCGGGGGCTACGGCGCATGCTCGGGCGCGGTGGCTACGGCGCATGCGCGGGCGCGGTGGCCCTACCCCCCCTCCCACTGCTCATGCGCGGGCACGCTGGGGCCCCCCCACCCCACTGCGCATGCGCGGGCGCGGTGGCTACGGCGCATGCGCGGGCACGCAGTCGCTACTGCGCATGCGCGGGCGCGGGGGCTACTGCGCATGCGCGGGCGCGGGGGCTACTGCGCATGCGCGGGCTCGCTGGGTCTACTGCGCATGCCCGGGCGCCCTGGGTCTACTGCGCATGCGCGGGCGCGCTGGCCCTACCCCCCCTCCCACTGCTCATGCGCGGGCGCGCTGGGCCCACCTACCCCACTGCGCATGCTCGGGCGCAGTGGCTACGGCGCATGCGCGGGCGCGCTGGGTCTACTGCGCATGCTCGGGCGCAGTGGCTACGGCGCATGCGCGGGCGCGCTGGGTCTACTGCGCATGCTCGGGCGCAGTGGCTACGGCGCATGCGCGGGCGCGGTGGCCCTACCCCCCCTCCCACTGCTCATGCGCGGGCACGCTGGGGCCCCCCCCACCCCACTGCGCATGCGCGGGCGCGGTGGCTACGGCGCATGCGCGGGCGCGGGGGCTACGGAGCATGCGCGGGCGCGGGGGCTACTGCGCATGCGCGGGCTCGCTGGGTCTACTGCGCATGCCCGGGCGCCCTGGGTCTACTGCGCATGCGCGGGCGCGCTGGCCCTACCCCCCCTCCCACTGCTCATGCGCGGGCGCGCTGGGCCCCCCCACCCCACTGCGCATGCTCGGGCGCAGTGGCTACGGCGCATGCGCGGGCGCGCTGGGTCTACTGCGCATGCGCGGGCGCGGTGGCTACTGCGCATGCGCGGGCGCGGGGGCTACGGCGCATGCGCGGGCGCGGTGGCTACGGCGCATGCGCGGGCGCGGTGGCCCTACCCCCCCTCCCACTGCTCATGCGCGGGCACGCTGGGCCCCCCCCACCCCACTGCGCATGCGCGGGCGCGGTGGCTACGGCGCATGCGCGGGCGCGGGGGCTACTGCGCATGCGCGGGCGCGGGGGCTACTGCGCATGCCCGGGCGCCCTGGGTCTACTGCGCATGCGCGGGCGCGCTGGCCCTACCCCCCCTCCCACTGCTCATGCGCGGGCGCGCTGGGCCCCCCCACCCCACTGCGCATGCTCGGGCGCAGTGGCTACGGCGCATGCGCGGGCGCGCTGGGTCTACTGCGCATGCTCGGGCGCAGTGGCTACGGCGCATGCGCGGGCGCGCTGGGTCTACTGCGCATGCTCGGGCGCAGTGGCCACGGCGCATGCGCGGGCGCGGTGGCCCTACCCCCCCTCCCACTGCTCATGCGCGGGCACGCTGGGGCCCCCCCACCCCACTGCGCATGCGCGGGCGCGGTGGCTACGGCGCATGCGCGGGCGCAGTGGCTACTGCGCATGCGCGGGCGCGGGGTCTACGGAGCATGCGCGGGCGCGGGGGCTACGGCGCATGCGCGAGCGCGGGGGCTACTGCGCATGCGCGGGCTCGCTGGGTCTACTGCGCATGCGCGGGCGCGCTGGCCCTACCCCCCCCCCCTCCCACTGCTCATGCGCGGGCGCGCTGGGCCCCCCCACCTCACTGCGCATGCTCGGGCGCAGTGGCTACGGAGCATGCGCGGGCGCGCTGGCCATACCCCCCCCGCCCCCCCCCACTGCTCATGCGCGGGAACGCTGGGCCCCCCACTCCACTGCGCATGCGCGGGCGCGGTGGCTAATGCGCATGCGCGGGCGCGGTGGCTAATGCGCATGCGCGGGCGCGGTGGCTACTGCGCATACGCGGGCACGCTGGGCCCCCCCCCACCCCCCCCACTGCGCATGCGCGGGCGCCCTGGGCCCGTCCCTGTGCTGGCGCTGCTGGGGCACCTGCAGTGCTGGCAGCACCTCTGGGACAAGAGGGACACGGAGGGGCTGGAGCGAGTCCAGGCAAGGGAACGGAGCTGGCAAGGGGCTGGAGAGTTCCTGAGAGAGCTGGGAAAGGGGCACAGCCTGCCGCAAAGGAGGCTCAGGGGGGACCTTGTGGCTCTGCACAAGTCCCTGACAGGAGGGAGCAGCCGGGGGGGTCGGGCTCTGCTCCCAGGGAACAGGGACAGGAGGAGAGGGAACGGCCTCAGGCTGGGCCAGGGGAGGCTCAGGGTGGATATTGGGGAAATTCCTAAATGGAAAGGGCGCTCAGGCCTTGGCACAGCTGCCCAGGGAGGTTTGGAGTGCCCACCCCTGGGAGTGTTCCAACACCTGTGGCTGTGGCATGGGCGGACGTGGTCAGCGCTGGCCGTGCTGGTGCTGGTTGCACTCAGTGATCTCCGAGGTCTTTTCCAACCTTGATTCCGCTCTCAAGGCAGCCCCACGGAGGAGCAGCACAAAAGGCACCCCCAGGCTGCGAGCGGAGGGTTCAGAACACGCTGCGGCAGCAGGAACGAAGCTCTGCAGGATGAAACTGAAAAGGGGAGAAACGCCGGGCTCTGTGAAAGGGAACAACTGAGAGAGCCACAAAGGAGCCACCAAACTTCTCACAGGGGACACCACCAGCAGCACAGGTGTGAAGGGACTTCTTTTTGCCCCAGAAGTGTGAATCCACAGCCCAAGCCACGTGCACACACTGCAGATGTGAAGTGTATTTTTACTGCCAGCAAGCACTTGGCAATAAAAAAACCTCAGCCCCAAAGCTTGATGTCTAAACAGCAACACACAAGTTCTAAGCCAGCTGTCGAGAGAAACAAAACACAGCAAAAACAAAGCAGAAAGGGAGCAAAACCTTGTCACACTGGCTGTGTTTCCGAGCGTGACAGCTTCTGCCATGCTGGGAATGCAGCACCAAACACAAAAATCCTACTGCAACTCCTGGATCCCATAGCAGGAAGGACATGGAGATTCCCCGTGGGAATCAGGGATGCAGGACTCGGCTGTGCTGCCATCACTCCCTCAGGAATAGCCAGGTTTAGCTCATTCTGTCTGCCCAGAGAGGGGGATTTGCCCCTGGATGCCCTGGAATGTTCCAGGCCAGGCTGCACACTGGGGCTGGGAGCAGCCCGGGACAGTGGGAGGTGTCCCTGCCCGTGGCAGCGCTGGCACTGGATGAGCTTGAAGGTCCTTCCAAGCCCAAATGGTTCTGTGAGTCTTAGAGCCCTGAAATTCTCATGACAGAGGTGGAAGTGCAAGAGCTTAAGGTCCCTTCCCAAAAAAACCCCATTGCACGACTCTGCAGCTTCTGGAGCCCTGGGTCCATGGAAATGCAGTTGCAGAGGAGCTCCGAGGAAATGGGTGTTTTGGGGAGAGCAGAGTGGCTGGAAGAGAGGAACAGGAACAGTCTCCTCGAGCAAGCCCTTGTGTCTCAGGGAGCGGGATCGGCTCGCTCCTAACGCACCTGGTGACTCCCAGAGCGGGGGATGGAAATGCAGCCCAGGTCCGAAAGAAACCTCTGCGCATCATGCGCGGGCGCGCTGCCCCGCGGCGCGGGGCCCACGCGCGGGCACGGCCGCGCGGGCGCGGTGGCTACTGCGCATGCGCGGGGGCGGTGGCTACTGCGCATGCGCGGGCGCGGGGGCTTCTCCGCATGCGCGGGCTCGCTGGGTCTACTGCGCATGCGCGGGCGCGCTGGCCCTACCCCCCCCCCCCTCCCACTGCACATGCGCGGGAACGCTGGGCCCCCGCCACTCCACTGCGCATGCGCGGGCGCGGCGGCTAATGCGCATGCGCGGGCGCGGTGGCTACTGCGCATGCGCGGGCGCGGGGGCTACTGCGCATGCGCGGGCGCGGTGGCTACGGCGCATGCGCGGGCGCAGTGGCTACTGCGCATGCGCGGGCGCGGGGTCTACGGAGCATGCGCGGGCGCGGGGGCTACGGCGCATGCGCGAGCGCGGGGGCTACTGCGCATGCGCGGGCTCGCTGGGTCTACTGCGCATGCGCGGGCGCGCTGGCCCTACCCCCCCCCCCTCCCACTGCTCATGCGCGGGCGCGCTGGGCCCCCCCACCTCACTGCGCATGCTCGGGCGCAGTGGCTACGGAGCATGCGCGGGCGCGCTGGCCCTACCCCCCCTCCCACTGCTCATGCGCGGGCGCGCTGGGCCCCCCCACCCCACTGCGCATGCTCGGGCGCAGTGGCTAAGGCGCATGCGCGGGGCGCGCTGGGTCTACTGCGCATGCGCGGGCGCGGTCGGTCTACTGCTCATGCGCGGGCGCGCTGGCCCTAGCCCTCCTCCCACTGCTCATGCGCGGGCACGCTGGGCCCCCCCACCCCACTGCGCATGCGCGGGCGGGGTGGCTACGGCGCATCCGCGGGCGCGGTGGCTACTGCGCATGCGCGGGCGCGGGGGCTACGGCGCATGCGCGAGCCCGGGGGCTACTGCGCATGCGCGGGCGCGGGGGCTTCTGCGCATGCGCGGGCTCGCTGGGTCTACTGCGCATGCGCGGGCGCGCTGGCCCTAGCCCTCCTCCCACTGCTCATGCGCGGGCGCGCTGGGCCCCCCCACCCCACTGCGCATGCGCGGGCGCGGTGGCTAATGCGCATGCGCGGGCGGGGTGGCTACCGCGCATGCGCGGGCGCGCTGGCCCTACCCCCCCCCCCCCCCCACTGCTCATGCGCGGGAACGCTGGGCCCCCCCCACTCCACTGCGCATGCGTGGGCGCGGTGGCTAATGCGCATGCGCGGGCGCGGTGGCCACTGCGCATGCGCGTGCGCGGGGGCTACTGCGCATGCGCGGGCGCGAGGGCTACGGCGCATGCGCGGGCGGGGTGGCTACGGCGCATCCGCGGGCGCGGTGGCTACTGCGCATGCGCGGGCGCGGGGGCTACGGCGCATGCGCGAGCGCGGGGGCTACTGCGCATGCGCGGGCGCGGGGGCTTCTGCGCATGCGCGGGCTCGCTGGGTCTACTGCGCATGCGCGGGCGCGCAGGCTCTAGCCCTCCTCCCACTGCTCATGCGCGGGCACGCTGGGCCCCCCCCGCCCCACTGCGCATGCGCGGGCGCGGTGGCTAATGCGCATGCGCGGGCGCGGTGGCTACTGCGCATGCGCGGGCGCGGTGGCTACTGCGCATGCGCGGGCGGGGTGGCTACGGCGCATCCGCGGGTGCGGGGGCTACTGCGCATGCGCGGGCGCGGGGGCTACGGAGCATGCGCGGGCGCGGGGGCTACTGCGCATGCGCGGGCGCGCTGGCTACCCCCCTCGCGCATACGCGGGCGCGCCGGCCCCCTCCACACCTCTGCGCATGCGCTGGCGCTCTGGGCCCCTCCCCCCCACTGCGCATGCGCAGGCGCGCCTGCCCGCCCCCCCCCCCCCCCACCACTGCGCATACGCGGGCACGCTGGGCCCCCCCCCACCCCCCCCACTGCGCATGCGCGGGCGCCCTGGGCCCGTCCCTGTGCTGGCGCTGCTGGGGCACCTGCAGTGCTGGCGGCACCTCTGGGACAAGAGGGACACGGAGGGGCTGGAGCGAGTCCAGGCAAGGGAACGGAGCTGGCAAGGGGCTGGAGAGTTCCTGAGAGAGCTGGGAAAGGGGCACAGCCTGCAGCAAAGGAGGCTCAGGGGGGACCTTGTGGCTCTGCACAAGTCCCTGACAGGAGGGAGCAGCCGGGGGGGGCTGGCTCTGCTCCCAGGGAACAGGGACAGGAGGAGAGGGAACGGCCTCAGGCTGGGCCAGGGGAGGCTCAGGGTGGATATTGGGGAAATTCCTAAATGGAAAGGGCGCTCAGGCCTTGGCACAGCTGCCCAGGGAGGTTTGGAGTGCCCACCCCTGGGAGTGCTCCAACACCTGTGGCTGTGGCATGGGCGGACGTGGTCAGCGCTGGCCGTGCTGGTGCTGGTTGCACTCAGTGATCTCCGAGGTCTTTTCCAACCTTGATTCCGCTCTCAAGGCAGCCCCACGGAGGAGCAGCACAAAAGGCACCCCCAGGCTGCGAGCGGAGGGTTCAGAACACGCTGCGGCAGCAGGAACGAAGCTCTGCAGGATGAAACTGAAAAGGGGAGAAACGCCGGGCTCTGTGAAAGGGAACAACTGAGAGAGCCACAAAGGAGCCACCAAACTTCTCACAGGGGACACCACCAGCAGCACAGGTGTGAAGGGACTTCTTTTTGCCCCAGAAGTGTGAATCCACAGCCCAAGCCACGTGCACACACTGCAGATGTGAAGTGTATTTTTACTGCCAGCAAGCACTTGGCAATAAAAAAACCTCAGCCCCAAAGCTTGATGTCTAAACAGCAACACACAAGTTCTAAGCCAGCTGTCGAGAGAAACAAAACACAGCAAAAACAAAGCAGAAAGGGAGCAAAACCTTGTCACACTGGCTGTGTTTCCGAGCGTGACAGCTTCTGCCATGCTGGGAATGCAGCACCAAACACAAAAATCCTACTGCAACTCCTGGATCCCATAGCAGGAAGGACATGGAGATTCCCCGTGGGAATCAGGGATGCAGGACTCGGCTGTGCTGCCATCACTCCCTCAGGAATAGCCAGGTTTAGCTCATTCTGTCTGCCCAGAGAGGGGGATTTGCCCCTGGATGCCCTGGAATGTTCCAGGCCAGGCTGCACACTGGGGCTGGGAGCAGCCCGGGACAGTGGGAGGTGTCCCTGCCCGTGGCAGCGCTGGCACTGGATGAGCTTGAAGGTCCTTCCAAGCCCAAATGGTTCTGTGAGTCTTAGAGCCCTGAAATTCTCATGACAGAGGTGGAAGTGCAAGAGCTTAAGGTCCCTTCCCAAAAAAACCCCATTGCACGACTCTGCAGCTTCTGGAGCCCTGGGTCCATGGAAATGCAGTTGCAGAGGAGCTCCGAGGAAATGGGTGTTTTGGGGAGAGCAGAGTGGCTGGAAGAGAGGAACAGGAACAGTCTCCTCGAGCAAGCCCTTGTGTCTCAGGGAGCGGGATCGGCTCGCTCCTAACGCACCTGGTGACTCCCAGAGCGGGGGATGGAAATGCAGCCCAGGTCCGAAAGAAACCTCTGCGCATCATGCGCGGGCGCGCTGCCCCGCGGCGCGGGGCCCACGCGCGGGCACGGCCGCGCGGGCGCGGTGGCTACTGCGCATGCGCGGGCGCGGTGGCTACTGCGCATGCGCGGGCGCGGGGGCTTCTCCGCATGCGCGGGCTCGCTGGGTCTACTGCGCATGCGCGGGCGCGCTGGCCCTACCCCCCCCCCCCCTCCCACTGCTCATGCGCGGGAACGCTGGGCCCCCCCCACTCCACTGCGCATGCGCGGGCGCGGCGGCTAATGCGCATGCGCGGGCGCGGTGGCTACTGCGCATGCGCGGGCGCGGGGGCTACTGCGCATGCGCGGGCGCGGAGGCTACTGCGCATGCGCGGGCGGGGTGGCTACGGCGCATCCGCGGGCGCGGTGGCTACTGCGCATGCGCGGGCGCGGGGGCTACGGCGCATGCGCGAGCGCGGGGGCTACTGCGCATGCGCGGGCGCGGGGGCTTCTGCGCATGCGCGGGCTCGCTGGGTCTACTGCGCATGCGCGGGCGCGCTGGCCCTACCCCCCCCCCCCCCCCACTGCTCATGCGCGGGAACGCTGGGCCCCCCCACTCCACTGCGCATGCGCGGGCGCGGTGGCTAATGCGCATGCGCGGGCGCGGTGGCTACTGCGCATGCGCAGGCGCGGTGGCTAATGCGCATGCGCGGGCGCGGTGGCTACGGCGCATCCGCGGGCGCGGTGGCTACTGCGCATGCGCGGGCGCGGTGGCTACTGCGCATGCGCGGGCGCGGGGGCTACGGAGCATGCGCGGGCCCGGGGGCTACGGAGCATGCGCGGGCCCGGGGGCTACGGAGCATGCGCGGGCGCGGTGGCTACTGAGCATGCGCGGGCGCGCTGGGTCTACTGCGCATCCGCGGGCGCGCTGGCCCTACCCCCCCTCCCACTGCTCATGCGCGGGCACGCTGGGCCCCCCCACCCCACTGCGCATGCTCGGGCGCGGTGGCTAATGCGCATGCGCGGGCGCGGTGGCTACGGCGCATGCGCGGGCGCGGTGGCTACCGCGCATGCGCGGGCGGGGTGGCTACGGCGCATCCGCGGGCGCGGTGGCTAATGCGCATGCGCGAGCGCGGGGGCTACTGCGCATGCGCGGGCGCGGGGGCTTCTGCGCATGCGCGGGCTCGCTGGGTCTACTGCGCATGCCCGGGCGCGCTGGCCCTAGCCCTCCTCCCACTGCTCATGCGCGGGCACGCTCGGCCCCCCCGCCCTACTGCTCATGCGCGGGCGCGGTGGCTACTGCGCATGCGCGGGCGCGGGGGCTACGGAGCATGCGCGGGCGCGGGGGCTACTGCGCATGCGCGGGCGCGGGGGCTACTGCGCATGCGCGGGCGGGGTGGCTACGGCGCATCCGCAGGCGCGGTGGCTACTGCGCATGCGCGGGCGCGGGGGCTACGGCGCATGCGCGAGCGCGGGGGCTACGGCGCATGCGCGAGCGCGGGGGCTACTGCGCATGCGCGGGCGCGGGGGCTACGGCGCATGCGCGGGCGCGGTGGCTACGGCGCATGCGCGGGCGCGGTGGCTACTGCGCATGCGCGGGCGCGCTGGCCCTACCCCCCCTCCCACTGCTCATGCGCGGGCACGCTGGGCCCCCCCGCCCCACTGCGCATGCGCGGGCGCGGTGGCTACTGCGCATGCGCGGGCGCGGTGGCTAATGCGCATGCGCGGGCGCGGTGGCTACTGCGCATCCGCGGGCGCGGTGGCTACTGCGCATGCGCGGGCGCGGGGGCTACTGCGCATGCGCGGGCGCGGGTGCTACTGCGCATGCGCGGGCCCGGGGGCTACGGAGCATGCGCGGGCGCGGGGGCTACTGATCATGCGCGGGCGCGCTGGGTCTACTGCGCATCCGCGGGCGCGCTGGCCCTACCCCCCTCCCACTGCTCATGCGCGGGCGCGCTGGGCCCCCCCACCCCACTGCGCATGCTCGGGCGCGGTGGCTAATGCGCATGCGCGGGCGCGGTGGCTACTGCGCATGCGCGGGCGCGGTGGCTAATGCGCATGCGCGGGCGCGGTGGCTACGGCGCATGCGCGGGCGCGGTGGCTACTGCGCATGCGCGGGCGCGGGGGCTACTGCGCA
Organism: Coloeus monedula; assembly: GCF_965178545.1. Classification (NCBI taxonomy): domain Eukaryota; kingdom Metazoa; phylum Chordata; class Aves; order Passeriformes; family Corvidae; genus Coloeus; species Coloeus monedula. The sequence continues at coordinate 111,967 of NW_028120686.1, read as the reverse complement.
TGCGCGGGCGCGGGGGCTACGGAGCATGCGCGGGCCCGGGGGCTACGGAGCATGCGCGGGCCCGGGGGCTACGGAGCATGCGCGGGCGCGGTGGCTACTGAGCATGCGCGGGCGCGCTGGGTCTACTGCGCATCCGCGGGCGCGCTGGCCCTACCCCCCCTCCCACTGCTCATGCGCGGGCACGCTGGGCCCCCCCACCCCACTGCGCATGCTCGGGCGCGGTGGCTAATGCGCATGCGCGGGCGCGGTGGCTACTGCGCATGCGCGGGCGCGGTGGCTACTGCGCATGCGCGGGCGGGGTGGCTACGGCGCATCCGCGGGCGCGGTGGCTACTGCGCATGCGCGGGCACGGGGGCTACGGCGCATGCGCGAGCGCGGGGGCTACTGCGCATGCGCGGGCGCGGGGGCTTCTGCGCATGCGCGGGCTCGCTGGGTCTACTGCGCATGCGCGGGCGCGCTGGCCCTAGCCCTCCTCCCACTGCTCATGCGCGGGCACGCTGGGCCCCCCCCGCCCCACTGCGCATGCGCGGGCGCGGTGGCTAATGCGCATGCGCGGGCGCTGGGTCTACTGCGCATGCGCGGGCGCGGTGGCTAATGCGCATGCGCGGGCGCGGTGGCTACGGCGCATCGGCGGGCGCGGTGGCTACTGCGCATGCGCGGGCGCGGGGGCTACGGAGCATGCGCGGGCCCGGGGGCTACTGCGCATGCGCGGGCGCGGGGGCTTCTGCGCATGCGCGGGCGCGCTGGCTACCCCCCTCGCGCATACGCGGGCGCGCCGGCCCCCCCCACACCACTGCGCATGCGCTGGCGCTCTGGGCCCCTCCCCCCCACTGCGCATGCGCAGGCGCGCCTGCCCGCCCCCCCCCCCCCCACCACTGCGCATACGCGGGCACGCTGGGCCCCCCCCCACCCCCCCCACTGCGCATGCGCGGGCGCCCTGGGCCCGTCCCTGTGCTGGCGCTGCTGGGGCACCTGCAGTGCTGGCAGCACCTCTGGGACAAGAGGGACACGGAGGGGCTGGAGCGAGTCCAGGCAAGGGAACGGAGCTGGCAAGGGGCTGGAGAGTTCCTGAGAGAGCTGGGAAAGGGGCACAGCCTGCAGCAAAGGAGGCTCAGGGGGGTCCTTGTGGCTCTGCACAAGTCCCTGACAGGAGGGAGCAGCCGGGGGGGGCTGGCTCTGCTCCCAGGGAACAGGGACAGGAGGAGAGGGAACGGCCTCAGGCTGGGCCAGGGGAGGCTCAGGGTGGATATTGGGGAAATTCCTAAATGGAAAGGGCGCTCAGGCCTTGGCACAGCTGCCCAGGGAGGTTTGGAGTGCCCACCCCTGGGAGTGTTCCAACACCTGTGGCTGTGGCATGGGCGGACGTGGTCAGCGCTGGCCGTGCTGGTGCTGGTTGCACTCAGTGATCTCCGAGGTCTTTTCCAACCTTGATTCCGCTCTCAAGGCAGCCCCACGGAGGAGCAGCACAAAAGGCACCCCCAGGCTGCGAGCGGAGGGTTCAGAACACGCTGCGGCAGCAGGAACGAAGCTCTGCAGGATGAAACTGAAAAGGGGAGAAACGCCGGGCTCTGTGAAAGGGAACAACTGAGAGAGCCACAAAGGAGCCACCAAACTTCTCACAGGGGACACCACCAGCAGCACAGGTGTGAAGGGACTTCTTTTTGCCCCAGAAGTGTGAATCCACAGCCCAAGCCACGTGCACACACTGCAGATGTGAAGTGTATTTTTACTGCCAGCAAGCACTTGGCAATAAAAAAACCTCAGCCCCAAAGCTTGATGTCTAAACAGCAACACACAAGTTCTAAGCCAGCTGTCGAGAGAAACAAAACACAGCAAAAACAAAGCAGAAAGGGAGCAAAACCTTGTCACACTGGCTGTGTTTCCGAGCGTGACAGCTTCTGCCATGCTGGGAATGCAGCACCAAACACAAAAATCCTACTGCAACTCCTGGATCCCATAGCAGGAAGGACATGGAGATTCCCCGTGGGAATCAGGGATGCAGGACTCGGCTGTGCTGCCATCACTCCCTCAGGAATAGCCAGGTTTAGCTCATTCTGTCTGCCCAGAGAGGGGGATTTGCCCCTGGATGCCCTGGAATGTTCCAGGCCAGGCTGCACACTGGGGCTGGGAGCAGCCCGGGACAGTGGGAGGTGTCCCTGCCCGTGGCAGCGCTGGCACTGGATGAGCTTGAAGGTCCTTCCAAGCCCAAATGGTTCTGTGAGTCTTAGAGCCCTGAAATTCTCATGACAGAGGTGGAAGTGCAAGAGCTTAAGGTCCCTTCCCAAAAAAACCCCATTGCACGACTCTGCAGCTTCTGGAGCCCTGGGTCCATGGAAATGCAGTTGCAGAGGAGCTCCGAGGAAATGGGTGTTTTGGGGAGAGCAGAGTGGCTGGAAGAGAGGAACAGGAACAGTCTCCTCGAGCAAGCCCTTGTGTCTCAGGGAGCGGGATCGGCTCGCTCCTAACGCACCTGGTGACTCCCAGAGCGGGGGATGGAAATGCAGCCCAGGTCCGAAAGAAACCTCTGCGCATCATGCGCGGGCGCGCTGCCCCGCGGCGCGGGGCCCACGCGCGGGCACGGCCGCGCGGGCGCGGTGGCTACTGCGCATGCGCGGGCGCGGTGGCTACTGCGCATGCGCGGGCGCGGGGGCTTCTCCGCATGCGCGGGCTCGCTGGGTCTACTGCGCATGCGCGGGCGCGCTGGCCCTACCCCCCCCCCCCCCCCTCCCACTGCACATGCGCGGGAACGCTGGGCCCCCCCCACTCCACTGCGCATGCGCGGGCGCGGCGGCTAATGCGCATGCGCGGGCGCGGTGGCTACTGCGCATGCGCGGGCGCGGGGGCTACTGCGCATGCGCGGGCGCGGGGGCTACTGCGCATGCGCGGGCGGGGTGGCTACGGCGCATCCGCGGGCGCGGTGGCTACTGCGCATGCGCGGGCGCGGGGGCTACGGCGCATGCGCGAGCGCGGGGGCTACTGCGCATGCGCGGGCGCGGGGGCTTCTGCGCATGCGCGGGCTCGCTGGGTCTACTGCGCATGCGCGGGCGCGCTGGCCCTACCCCCCCTCCCACTGCTCATGCGCGGGCGCGCTGGGCCCCCCCCACCCCACTGCGCATGCTCGGGCGCAGTGGCTGCGGAGCATGCGCGGGCGCGGTGGCTACTGCGCATGCGCGGGCGCGGTGGCTAATGCGCATGCGCGGGGGCGGTGGCTACGGCGCATCCGCGGGCGCGGTGGCTACTGCGCATGCGCGGGCGCGGGGGCTACTGCGCATGCGCGGGCGCGGGGGCTACGGAGCATGCGCGGGCCCGGGGGCTACGGAGCATGCGCGGGCCCGGGGGCTACGGAGCATGCGCGGGCGCGGTGGCTACTGAGCATGCGCGGGCGCGCTGGGTCTACTGCGCATCCGCGGGCGCGCTGGCCCTACCCCCCCTCCCACTGCTCATGCGCGGGCACGCTGGGTCCCCCCACCCCACTGCGCATGCTCGGGCGCGGTGGCTAATGCGCATGCGCGGGCGCGGTGGCTACGGCGCATGCGCGGGCGCGGTGGCTACTGCGCATGCGCGGGCGGGGTGGCTACGGCGCATCCGCGGGCGCGGTGGCTAATGCGCATGCGCGGGCGCGGGGGCTACTGCGCATGCGCGGGCGCGGGGGCTTCTGCGCATGCGCGGGCTCGCTGGGTCTACTGCGCATGCGCGGGCGCGCTGGCCCTAGCCCTCCTCCCACTGCTCGTGCGCGGGCACGCTGGGCCACCCCGCCCTACTGCGCATGCGCGGGCGCGGTGGCTACTGCGCATGCGCGGGCGCGGGGGCTACTGCGCATGCGCGGGCGCGGGGGCTACTGCGCATGCGCGGGCGGGGTGGCTACGGCGCATCCGCGGGCGCGGTGGCTACTGCGCATGCGCGGGCGCGGGGGCTACGGCGCATGCGCGAGCGCGGGGGCTACGGCGCATGCGCGAGCGCGGGGGCTACTGCGCATGCGCGGGCGCGGGGGCTACGGCGCATGCGCGGGCGCGCTGGCTACGGCGCATGCGCGGGCGCGGGGGCTACTGCGCATGCGCGGGCGCGCTGGGTCTACTGCGCATGCGCGGGCGCGGTGGCTACTGCGCATGCGCGGGCGCGGGGGATACTGCGCATGCGCGGGCGCGGGGGCTACGGCGCATGCGCGGGCGCGGTGGCTACGGCGCATGCGCGGGCGCGGTGGCTACCGCGCATCCGCGGGCGCGCTGGCTACGGCGCATGCGCGGGCGCAGTGGCTACTGCGCATGCGCGGGCGCGGGGGCTACTGCGCATGCGCGGGCGCGGGGGCTACTGCGCATGCCCGGGCGCCCTGGGTCTACTGCGCATGCGCGGGCGCGCTGGCCCTACCCCCCCTCCCACTGCTCATGCGCGGGCACGCTGGGCCCCCCCACCCCACTGCGCATGCTCGGGCGCGGTGGCTAATGCGCATGCGCGGGCGCGGTGGCTACGGCGCATGCGCGGGCGCGGTGGCTACTGCGCATGCGCGGGCGGGGTGGCTACTGCGCATCCGCGGGCGCGGTGGCTAATGCGCATGCGCGGGCGCGGGGGCTACTGAGCATGCGCGGGCGCGGGGGCTTCTGCGCATGCGCGGGCTCGCTGGGTCTACTGCGCATGCGCGGGCGCGCTGGCCCTAGCCCTCCTCCCACTGCTCATGCGCGGGCACGCTGGGCCCCCCCGCCCTACTGCGCATGCTCGGGCGCGGTGGCTACTGCGCATGCGCGGGCGCGGGGGCTACGGAGCATGCGCGGGCGCGGGGGCTACTGCGCATGCGCGGGCGCGGGGGCTACTGCGCATGCGCGGGCGGGGTGGCTACGGCGCATCCGCGGGCGCGGTGGCTACTGCGCATGCGCGGGCGCGGGGGCTACGGCGCATGCGCGAGCGCGTGGGCTACGGCGCATGCGCGAGCGCGGGGGCTACTGCGCATGCGCGGGCGCGGGGGCTACGGCGCATGCGCGGGCGCGGTGGCTACGGCGCATGCGCGGGCGCGGTGGCTACTGCGCATGCGCGGGCGCGCTGGGTCTACTGCGCATGCGCGGGCGCGGTGGCTACTGCGCATGCGCGGGCGCGGGGGATACTGCGCATGCGCGGGCGCGGGGGCTACGGCGCATGCGCGGGCGCGGTGGCTACGGCGCATGCGCGGGCGCGGTGGCTACCGCGCATCCGCGGGCGCGCTGGCTACGGCGCATGCGCGGGCGCGGTGGCTACTGCGCATCCGCGGGCGCGGGGGCTACTGCGCATGCGCGGGCGCGGGGGCTACTGCGCATGCCCGGGCGCCCTGGGTCTACTGCGCATGCGCGGGCGCGCTGGCCCTACCCCCCCTCCCACTGCTCATGCGCGGGCACGCTGGGCCCCCCCGCCCCACTGCGCATGCGCGGGCGCGGTGGCTACTGCGCATGCGCGGGCGCGGTGGCTAATGCGCATGCGCGGGCGCGGTGGCTACGGCGCATCCGCGGGCGCGGTGGCTACTGCGCATGCGCGGGCGCGGGGGCTACTGCGCATGCGCGGGCGCGGTGGCTACGGCGCATGCGCGGGCGCGGTGGCTACTGCGCATGCGCGAGCGCGGGGGCTACTGCGCATCCGCGGGCTCGGGGCCTTCTGCGCATGCGCGGGCTCGCTGGGTCTACTGCGCATGCGCGGGCGCGCTGGCCCTACCCCCCTCCCACTGCTCATGCGCGGGCGCGCTGGGCCCCCCCACCCCACTGCGCATGCTCGGGCGCGGTGGCTAATGCGCATGCGCGGGCGCGGTGGCTACTGCGCATGCGCGGGCGCGGTGGCTAATGCGCATGCGCGGGCGCGGTGGCTACGGCGCATGCGCGGGCGCGGTGGCTACTGCGCATGCGCGGGCGCGGGGGCTACTGCGCATGCGCGGGCGCGGGGGCTACGGAGCATGCGCGGGCCCGGGGGCTACGGAGCATGCGCGGGCCCGGGGGCTACGGAGCATGCGCGGGCGCGGTGGCTACTGAGCATGCGCGGGCGCGCTGGGTCTACTGCGCATCCGCGGGCGCGCTGGCCCTACCCCCCCTCCCACTGCTCATGCGCGGGCACGCTGGGCCCCCCCACCCCACTGCGCATGCTCGGGCGCGGTGGCTAATGCGCATGCGCGGGCGCGGTGGCTACGGCGCATGCGCGGGCGCGGTGGCTACTGCGCATGCGCGGGCGCGGGGGCTACTGCGCATGCGCGGGCGCGGGGGCTACGGAGCATGCGCGGGCCCGGGGGCTACGGAGCATGCGCGGGCCCGGGGGCTACGGAGCATGCGCGGGCGCGGTGGCTACTGAGCATGCGCGGGCGCGCTGGGTCTACTGCGCATCCGCGGGCGCGCTGGCCCTACCCCCCCTCCCACTGCTCATGCGCGGGCACGCTGGGCCCCCCCACCCCACTGCGCATGCTCGGGCGCGGTGGCTAATGCGCATGCGCGGGCGCGGTGGCTACGGCGCATGCGCGGGCGCGGTGGCTACTGCGCATGCGCGGGCGGGGTGGCTACGGCGCATCCGCGGGCGCGGTGGCTACTGCGCATGCGCGGGCGCGGGGGCTACGGCGCATGCGCGAGCGCGGGGGCTACTGCGCATGCGCGGGCGCGGGGGCTTCTGCGCATGCGCGGGCTCGCTGGGTCTACTGCGCATGCGCGGGCGCGCTGGCCCTAGCCCTCCTCCCACTGCTCATGCGCGGGCACGCTGGGCCCCCCCCGCCCCACTGCGCATGCGCGGGCGCGGTGGCTAATGCGCATGCGCGGGCGCTGGGTCTACTGCGCATGCGCGGGCGCGGTGGCTAATGCGCATGCGCGGGCGCGGTGGCTACGGCGCATCGGCGGGCGCGGTGGCTACTGCGCATGCGCGGGCGCGGTGGCTACTGCGCATGCGCGGGCGCGGGGGCTACGGAGCATGCGCGGGCCCGGGGGCTACTGCGCATGCGCGGGCGCGGGGGCTTCTGCGCATGCGCGGGCGCGCTGGCTACCCCCCTCGCGCATACGCGGGCGCGCCGGCCCCCCCCACACCACTGCGCATGCGCTGGCGCTCTGGGCCCCTCCCCCCCACTGCGCATGCGCAGGCGCGCCTGCCCGCCCCCCCCCCCCCCCACCACTGCGCATACGCGGGCACGCTGGGCCCCCCCCCCACCCCCCCCACTGCGCATGCGCGGGCGCCCTGGGCCCGTCCCTGTGCTGGCGCTGCTGGGGCACCTGCAGTGCTGGCAGCACCTCTGGGACAAGAGGGACACGGAGGGGCTGGAGCGAGTCCAGGCAAGGGAACGGAGCTGGTAAGGGGCTGGAGAGTTCCTGAGAGAGCTGGGAAAGGGGCACAGCCTGCAGCAAAGGAGGCTCAGGCGGGACCTTGTGGCTCTGCACAAGCCCCTGACAGGAGGGGGCAGCCGGGGGGGTCGGGCTCTGCTCCCAGGGAACAGGGACAGGAGGAGAGGGAACGGCCTCAGGCTGGGCCAGGGGAGGCTCAGGGTGGATATTGGGGAAATTCCTCCGTGGAAAGGGCGCTCAGGCCTTGGCACAGCTGCCGAGGGAGGTTTGGACTGCCCACCCCTGGGAGTGCTCCAACACCTGTGGCTGTGGCATGGACGGACGTGGTCAGCGGTGGCCGCGCTGGTGCTGGTTGCACTCAGTGATCTCCGAGGTCTTTTCCAACCTTGATTCCGCTCTCAAGGCAGCCCCACGGAGGACTAGCACAAAAGGCACCCCCAGGCTGGGCCACCCCACCCCCCACTGCGCATGCGCGGGCGCCCTGGCCGGGCCCCCACCCCACTGCGCATGCGCGGTGCGCCTGCCGGCCCCCCCCCTACCCACTGCGCATGCGCGGGCGCTCTGGGTCCCCCCCCCCCCCACCCCCCCCCCCCACTGCCCACTGCGCATGCGCGGGCGCGCCTGCCGCCCCCCCCACCCACTGCGCATGCGCGGTGCGCCGGCCGCCCCATCCCCCCCACCCACCCACTGCGCATGCGCGGGCGCGCTGGGCCCGTCCCTGTGCTGGCACTGCTGGGGCACCTGCTGCTCGCTCGCTCCCGGTGCTGCCGCCTCGTGGGGAGAGCCCGGCACTGCAGCCCGCGCAGGCGCTGGACCACGGGATGGGCGTGGAACAGCAGCACAGGGAATGCTGAGGCAGCCCAGGGAATGCTGCGGTCCCAGGGAAGGCTGAGGCGTCCCCTGCCCGGGGCACTCGGCAGCCAAATCCCTGATGCTGAGCAGAAAAAGGAAAGTTCTGGGTTAGTGGGAGGAGGTTTCTGGAATGGAGCTGGGACAGGTGCTGATCCACGCATGGAATCACGGGCTGGTTTGGCTTGGAAGGGACCACCAGGATCATTTACACTCTGTTTGTTGTCTGATTGCACAGCGAAGAACATCCAGAACTGCCACCTCACCCTCACGGACAGCAGGAATGTCTTCCATAGCTCTTGTTTTGGAATGGGAATGGCTGTTGGGAGCTCTGGCAGGACCAGGTAAGAAGAGAAATGGGATCATTGTGGCTGCTGCTGGAGGTGGTTTTCTGCTTTCCGGCTGTTCTTCTCATTGATCCTTTCACAGCAGTGTTCTAGGGCACATTTGAGGGTAATTCCAGGAATCTGAAACCAGATAAAAACTGGTGGGGAAAAAATGTGAACGCGATCCATTTCTGGTAATTCCAAGCTTCTCCCACAACACCGTTCCAGGGGAAAGCTGATAAAAGGGTAAAGACGCAGAGGAACAAGTGCTGTAAAGCCCCCTGGCGCTCTGAGAGAGCAAACCTTCCAGTACTCCCAGCAGATCTCTTGGAGAAAGTGTGGGATCGCAAGGTTTTCCAGGAAAGCAAAACAAGGGTGGAGATGAGGGAATAGGCTTCCAGTTCTTCCTTTAGCTGAAAGCCTGGGGGAATTGAGAGGGGCCACAAGAACTGTTTGTGTAGGCAAATGGGAGTTTGGGGGCTGAATCTGAGTTTCCCTCTGGGGCATTTTTGAGGGAAAAGCTGAGGTGCTGTTTAAGGGAGAGAATGCAGATTTTTGGGGTGGAAAAGGTTGAATCAATATTGTAGAGGAAGTAAAACGCTGGGGGTAAAAGTGGATGCAATCTGGAGGGGACAGAAGGAATATTTTGGAGGCAAAATGGGGAACTGAGTAGTGGAGAGATGGGGAACATTTTGGAGGCAACACTTGACAAAGTCTCTGGGGTGGAGAACGACCACATGGAGGGAAAAATGAGGTGATGAGCAGTGGGCACGTAGGGAAGGTCGTGGGGGTAAATCTTGAGAAGAGCCCCGTGGTATTCAAGAAATGCTTGAAAGCAGGACTGAGGAATTCAGTGGTGGAAAAATAGGGGAATTTTGCGGGGGTAAAACTTTAAAAGATCTAAGAGTTGAGAGTGTGTGTTTTTAGGTAGAAAGGATGTCTTGTTGAAGTTGGGCGTCTGGATTGTGGCATTTATGGATCCAGAAAGTAGAAGATAAAGGAGACTCCCAAAGCCTCGGTAGCTGTGTTAAGAAATCCGTCCCAGGGAAGAAAGGTACCTAAACCTCCTAGAAGTAGGGACTAATTAGCATGGGAAGGGGAAAACCCACCCCCAGTGGGAGAGAGCACGCCGGGTAAGGGAAGAGAAGGATGCCCTTAAGAAGAAGCAGGGAAGGTGAATTTCTCGGCTTGCTGAAATGTATCCAAAAGTTTGGAACCTGGGTCTGTGTGGAGGCCGGGATTTTCTCGGCCATATGCAGAGCCCAGCACTAGGAATAGAGTAATTCCAGGCTTTACAACGCCAAAAATGCAGTACCAGAGAGTTCTGTTATCCCGAGGACTTGGGGGATATTTGGCAAAAATTTCCGGGGGCCCAGGCTGGACCGAGCTTTTAACGCTCCCCGGATTCACGGGATCGGGGATTCCAGCGTGCCCTGCACGGGTTTTTTCAGGGAAGTCCCAAATCCTTCGTGTGAGCACGAAGCAGAATCCCCTGGGAGCTGTGAAGGCAACAGGATATTTCTTGGGAATTTTGAAGGGTTGGGTGAGTCCTCAGTGTTAGGTTGGAATGAACGCAAATTGTCCGGGAGTTGCTGGTTTGGGGATGGCCGGGTCTGGGTTTGGATTTGTGGGCACCGAGTGTTCCTTGTGTCAGCTTTAGGTCTTCTGGATTGGTGGGAATTGTCAGAGAAAAGAGAAGGCAATTGAAATGCGGAGCTCCATTCCCGGAGAAATGGTCAGGATGGGAGCGGGAAGGCTGTGGAGCTGCTGGGAGCTCGTGGAGAACGAAAGGATCTGAGGCCTGGAGGCAAAAGCTGTGGAACAAAGCCTGAAAAGGGTGTGGGGTGGGGCGGGAGGGGGAGGAGGGCACCGTGGTGGGGGGAAAGAGGGAAAGGATCCCTGCTCCGGGAATCCAGCAGGGACCAGGAGAGGATCATTTTCCATCCACTGCTCTCAGTGGAATCCTAATAAGGACGGTGGAAGGGAAGTGATTCGTTTGTTCTTAGGTTTGGAATGAAAGGTGCTCTTGCAGAGGGGACTATTGACCTGTTAAAATTCTGTTGGATACAGGAAAAGAGGGAGGAAGCAAGCAGCTGGGGAATGAAGGGGTGGATTTTTTGGTGGATACAGGGAAAGACACGGGAAGGGGCTCTCAAGTAAAATACACCTCACGGGCAGCACCAGGAGAAGCCTCAAGTGCCCTTTTTTTCCAAGCTCTGACATTCCAGAGGAGTAAGCAGTGGTCAGCCCATCACTTTCTGTATTCCTTGGATGCCCAGTGCTTTGTTGGGAAGAGATAATATTTGGAAATGAACAAATCCGGGGATGTAATTTCCTGATAGTAAAGCCCCAGAGAGCCTGGTTTTGATATCCTTCCAGCACCCAAACGCAGCAGAGGGAATCCTGGCGGAGCTGGAAAACGCTGTCGCTCCGTCGGTGGAATTCCTGGGAACTGGAAAGCAGCAGAAGCAGCAAGAACAGAGTTGGAAGCAGGCTCCAGCCGGGTAAGGCAGACACCAAATCCTTTGGAATTTGAAGTGGGCAGGGGTGGGAAGAATGAATTCTTACATTTGTAGCCCAGGGATTCCTGAGCAGGATCCCGGCAGGGAAGACTGCAGGGATCAGGCTGGGGCCTGATCGCAGCTGGGGGCAGCGAGCCTTGGAATTGGCTGAAGGGAAGAAAGAGGGATCCTTTGAGCACAAGGATCAGGTGTCAAATGCGGAGATGGCATCAGACAATTCCTCGGGAGGGTTTAGTTCCTGGGCCAAATCGATCTCCTGCCTTGTGAAGGAGCTCAGAGAGCTGGGAAGAGCCCAAGCAACGCAGGGAATGCACCGGCAGATAAAAGTGCCGGGGAACGGTGGGGAAAAGCATCCGAACAGGGGGCCTCGTTTTGTACAGGGACGGTGCAAAAAATTGTCCGAAAGAATAGGAATGGAATGGGATTTTACGTATTCCTCGGAGGCCACAATCCAGTGGGAAGGCTGAGAGAAAGAAACAAGGCCTAAAAAGGCAGATGAGCCAAATCTGCCCAAAGCCTCCAATGGCCACATTCCCTGGCATTGCTGAGGACTTCAGCCAAGCTCCAAGCAAAAGGTGAGCCTCTGATTTTGGTGCCAAGGGAAACTCCAAGTTAAGAATGATCCAAATATGAAGCGCTTCTCACAAAACTCAGCTTTGCAAACCTTTCTTTGGGCTAAAAAAGAAAAGATGGGAATGCCCTTGGCAGAAAAGCAGCTGTGAGGCACAGCAGGCTTCAAATGCCTGTCAGCAGGAGCTCCAGGAGAAACGGCTGCTGGCTCCGGGCATCCTGGGCTTTCCAGGCAGGTTTTGTAGCGGATTGCAAGGCAGTTTTCCTGCCTCTGGGGGGTGGCACCTGCATCCCGCTGGAAAGGGAAAATGTGGGGAGAGGGGCAAGCGGGAAGACGGTTGCTGATGTGTGTCCTTGGATCGCAGTTCCTCCCGGTGAGTCTGTGCTGCTGGAAGTTTGAAGGAGATCAGTCCTGGAGTACGTGTGGGTTCACCTCTGGGGTTTGGGAGCGACGCCGGACATGAAATTCCAGGGATGTTCCCTTTGCTGGAGTGAGAAGCAGTGGAAGCACTTTGCTGTCTGCTTCTTCATCGCCTTCGCCTCGGTCCCCTGGGGCTCCAGGTAATCCCCTCTCACCTTTGCTTTTCCAAGGGTCTCTAAATGAGGGCTTGAGCTTTGGTGTAGCTCCCTTTACAGGGAAGATCTGTTCCAGGAAAGGTCTCCTGGTCTGGACCGATGGCGTTGCAGGAAGAGCAGGAAACCCCGCAGCTCCTGTGGCTCCCTCATCTGATTTGCCTGCAGGCAGCAGCAAGGATCATTCCCAAGTGTCATCCCCTGGCTCCGTGACTCGGTGAGGTTGTGTTCCCCCAAAGGCCAGGGGCCGCTTTGTTTTGCAGCTCACGAAAGTCCAGCTCGGTGGTGCTGGGTTTGGTTTTTGTGTGTAATGAAGGCACTAAAAAATTCCCCTCCTTCACTGGCACAGCCCTGGAGTGGGAGCAGATTCCCCTTATCCCGCAGTTATCCTGCTCCTGCCCTGGATCCCTGCGGTGCCGTGTGTTCTCCAAGCTCACAGCACTGCTGGCTCTAAACAAGAGAAACAATCCCTGTTCCTTCTCTTCTCCGTCCTTGATGTTCCCAGGCCCTGCATCTCCCTGGCTCTTCCCTGTGGGAGTCTTCATCTCCATCCCACCTTATCCCGATCAGGTAAGGGTCTGAGACGTGTTTAGCAGCAAATGCATTCCTGTGAAGAAAGCCAAGAGCAAAGAGCATCCAGATGCAGAGAAGTCTTTAGAAAAGCTTTGCAGACGTGCAAATGAGGGATGTGTCTTCCTGCATCTCCTGTTGTTTTTCTCTGTCACGTTTTGGAAGGGTTTCTCTCAGTGATTTCCTGCAGTCCAGGTGCGTCCCTTCTTTTGTCCAAATCCAGTGCCAGAGGATCGAACAAGTGACGAGTGGGGCCTGGGATGAAAACGGTTCTCCTAAAATGAGGGAAACAATGCTAGAAGAGAAATGAGCATCCTTTTAATGCCTGGAATAAAAATGCTGGAAAAGGGCACTTTTTATTTGATATGGTGTCATTCTCCTTTTTTTTTCCATAGCTAAAACTCCACGGTGAGCAATCAGAGCAGAAATAGGAAATGCAGGAGTCTTGGATTCCACAGTGGGATTAACTTCCCTTTTCTGCTCTCTTTCAGGACAGGAAAAACCACTGAACTCGCCCCATCTTTGGGACCAAGAGCTGTGGTGTTGGAGTAGGCAAAGCCAGCTAGGGCCCCCCTTGTCCTGCCCATGGTGTGGGTCAGGGACAGGCTCCTCTTCTCCTCTGCGCTGGGATGAACTGCCTAGGGAATGCTATTTCTGACAGCCCGGTCCTAGCCCCAGCTACTGGAAATGGGCAGAGGTGAAGAGGCAAGTGCCAGAGTTGCTTGGGGATGATGGAATTGTGGTGTCTGGCTGTGCCCAGAGGGGCAGGTTGGGCATTTCTGTGTGTCTGAGGACCAGTTTGGGTGCTGGGGAGCCCGGGGAGCCGAGCTCTCAGTGCATTCCCAGCTCACCCGGGGGTGGGAGCTGGTGCAGGGCTGGGTGACAGCCTCTGGTCGGGCTCGGGGCAGGCCCTGGCCCCGGCACAGACACGCTGGGGTGGTTTGGGGACGCTTGGGGAGCCGTGGGAGGAAAATGAGGGATGGTGCTGGGCAGAGCGATCGGCCTGTGCTCGTGTCAGCGCAGCCGTGCAGGGCACTGGGATCTGGGTAAAACACCGGCTCTCCTGGTGTTCAGGGAAGCAAGGTCTGTATTTATCCATACATATTTATCCCTACATATTTATCCCTACATATTTATCCCTATATTTATCCATGGATTATCCATATATGTTTATCCATATACATTTATCCATATTTTTATCCACGTATTTACCCATGAATTTATCCCTATATTTACCCATGTATTTACCCAGGTATTTTATGAACACTCAAGTGCCATATCCATGTATTTTATGAGCACTTCCAGGGTTGGTGACTCCACCACTGCCCTGGGCAGCTGTTCCAGCGCTGGACAACCCTTCCCATGCTGGGCCAGGAGATGGATTCTGGAAATGCAGACTCTGAGGAGCTGGGGATTAAGGCAGCATTGGATTCCTTTATTCTCCCAGAAGGATAAAGGAGATTTATCCCCAGACGAACCAGAGGTGATCACACTGAGGTCATTAGTGGGATTTCTTCCTTACTCCCACAAATACCCACTGGGGTGACAGAGTTCCCTACAAGGGCGGTGTTGGAAGGAGCTGCTGGAATGTTTTGCTGTTTATTGGGATCCACAGGATGTTTGGTGTCTCTCAGAGCTGTTCCAGGCTTTCCACAGACCCAAACGCTCCTCACACTTCTCCTCAGAGTAGAGAGGTTTCCCAGAGTGCTGGTTTTTAATTTCAGATGCTGGGATAACGACACGGCTTCAGGAGGCAGGAGACTCATTGTGCTGTGCCTCAGTCCAGGCAGGGACAACCCCCAGCTAATAAAAACCTCTTTAAAGCACAAAAAGTCCCATTAAACTGATATTATAAAGGCTGCAAATTGAAGCAGGCCTCAATCAGAAAGCAGCAGAATTTAATTCCCCCCCCTTGCCCATTTGCATGATGATCTCCTTCCTAATTGCCCATCTACACAGAAGTGCTGTCCCGAGGTTGGAGATGGTTCCAGCTTTATGGAGCTTTGATCTTTATCTGGTTTTACTTTTTACAGAGCACAGAACCCGAGAGTGGCAGCTGCTTTCCTCTTGTTCCTCCTGTGGCAGTGAACTGCTCTTCCCGAGGACGGCTGCAGGAATTCTCAGGCAGCAGAACGTATGGAATGCCAGGCACGCTACAGAATTCCAGTGGGAGCAGCAGGAACTTCTGTTCTTTACTGGCAGGGCTGTGCCATGAAGGGGAGCTCGGAGATATTGGTCAGCTCAGGGAATGAGCCTGGCTTATGGTAAGGAAATTCACTGTGCAGTTACTTCGGGCCCTTCTCCTCCTTCTCCTCCTTCTCCTCCTCCTTCTCCTCCTCCTTCTCCTCCTCCTCCTCCTCCTCCTTCTCCTTCTCCTTCTCCTTCTCCTTCTCCTTCTCCTTCTCCTTCTCCTCCTTCTCCTCCTTCTCCTCCTTCTCCTCCTTCTCCTCCTTCTCCTCCTTCTCCTCCTTCTCCTCCTTCTCCTCCTTCTCCTCCTTCTCCTCCTTCTCCTCCTTCTCCTCCTTCTCCTCCTTCTCCTCCTTCTCCTCCTTCTCCTCCTTCTCCTCCTTCTCCTCCTTCTCCTCCTTCTCCTCCTTCTCCTCCTTCTCCTCCTTCTCCTCCTTCTCCTCCTTCTCCTCCTTCTCCTCCTTCTCCTCCTTCTCCTTCTCCCTCTCTTCCCAACACCAGTTCCAGACCTCAGTATAATCCATGTTCCCACAGCCTGACCTTGCAGTTTTCCCAGTTTAGCAGCCCCAGCCACACTTGCAGCCTCTCTGTCTGGACTTTGTCTTGCTGAAATCTCCCTTTGTTGATCCTTTGCTGCCTCACCTTTTATCCAGCAATAACGTGCAGTGGGTGGAAGCTTCTCAGAATTCCCTCCCTGTTCCACTGGAAACATTCCCAAGTGGAAGCAGCTGCACTGCCCATCAGCACTTGCCTGCTTTTAGGGGTGGTTGAGGCATGAAGGATGCAACAAATGGAGTTGGCTCCAAGGGGATGAAATGCTCCCCCTGAGGCTGCTCAGAGAGCTGGAGCTGAGGAATCCGGGTGGGAATCACTGCAAGAAAAAGGAAGGAAAAGAGAGCAGAGGAGCAGGGATGCAATTCCAACCTCTCCAAGGACTGGGATGGGCACATTCACCAACACCATTTAATCTAGACACGATTTCTTCTTTGCCTCTGGCTGCCAGGAGCAGCATGAGCAGTTTAATGAGTTTAAATAGTGAATAGTTTAATTAGCTGGAAGAGACTGGATCAATAGCTGCTTAAACAAACAACTGGATCCCTGTTTCCAAGCTTGGATGTAGTTTTGGAAGGTTCCTGGCAGTTTGGCAGGGATTAGTGATGCTGAGAATGTGCTTTTTTGTGGGTTTGGGGCTTTTACTCCTGTTCACGTGGCTGCTCTTTTTCTTGTTGAGTGGAAAACAGGAGGGAAAGAGCAACGATGGAAGGAATTCCACTCTTGCTGCTTGAAGGGATGGATCAGGAAGGGAACAGGCTGCAGGGAATTTGGAGTGCAAACTGAGATCTCTCCGATATTTTCGGCTCAGTCAGTCCATCAGTGCTTGGTGGCTGTTTAGGCCACGTGCAAGGTGAATGATGGTGCACATGGCAGAGCTGCTGGTGGCTCCTTCCCCTGCCCGGCTGTCAGTCGCCCTGCAGGGTGCTGGAGCAGCGTGCCAGAGGCCGTGGATCCTATGGATCCCATGGATCCCAGGGGCGTGATCAGGAGCCTGGGCCTGCTGGCCACTCCTTGCTCTCTCTTACCCTGATTTTTCAGCTCTGCAGCGAATCCAGCTTGAGTTTTTCAACCCCCTAGAAAACCCAGGGACCTTTCATGTCTGTTCTCAGATCTGGGATTTAAATCCAGCCCTTATCAAAGCACCCTGTGACCAGGCAGGCCCTGAATCCCAGCAGGGATCTGATAAAGAGGGACCTGACATCCTAAAGAAACCCTTTGAAATCCTGCTGGGATTGATTTGTATCCATAATGGAGCCCCGAGCTCTCTGCCAGGGAGAGATGAAGCTGCTCCCTTGCTTTATTATCCTCAGGCCCTTCCCAGCTTTGAGGGAAATTCAGTCCCTCTTCAAGCCCCAAAATCATGGAAAAGCTCCTTTGTATCCTCTCCACAGCCCCTACGTGGATTAATCAACTTTTTATTTGATATGGTGTAATTCTCCTTTTTTTTCCATGGCTAAAACTCCACGGTGAGCAATCAGAGCAGAAATAGGAAATGCAGGAGTCTTGGATTCCACAGTGGGATTAACTTCCCTTTTCTGCTCTCTTTCAGGACAGGAAAAACCACTGAACTCGCCCCATCTTTGGGACCAAGAGCTTTGGTGCTGGAGTAGGCAAAGCCAGCTAGGGCCCCCCTTGTCCTGCCCATGGTGTGGGTCAGGGACAGGCTCCTCTTCTCCTCTGCGCTGGGATGAACTGCCTAGGGAATGCTATTTCTGACAGCCCGGTCCCAGCCCCGGCTACTGGAAATGGGCGGAGGTGAAGAGGCAAGTGCCAGAGTTGCTTGGGGATGATGGAATTGTGGTGTTTGGCTGTGCCCAGAGGGGCAGGTTGGGCATTTCTGTGTGTCTGAGGACTGGTTTGGGTGCTGGGGAGCCCGGGGAGCCGAGCTCTCAGTGCATTCCCAGCTCACCCGGGGGTGGGAGCTGGTGCAGGGCTGGGTGACAGCCTCTGGTCGGGCTCGGGGCAGGCCCTGGCCCCGGCACAGACACGCTGGGGTGGTTTGGGGACGCTTGGGGAGCAATGGGAAGAAAATGAGGGATGGTGCTGGGCGGAGCGATCGGCCTGCGCTCGTGTCAGCGCAGCCGTGCAGGGCACTGGGATCTGGGTAAAGCACCGGCTCTCCTGGTGTTCAGGGATGCAAGGTCTGAGGGACCGGATTTACTTGGGGTTTTCCAGGACAGCAGGAAGAAGAGGAAATGTGGTGCCAGAGGTGCGTCCCATCAGGTTGCAGTTCCCTCTTTCCCATTTCCATTTCCTCCTCAGTGCGGGTGTCCCCTGCAGCCCATGAGCACGGGGCCGGTGACAACTCCCTGTCTGTAGAGAGATTCCTTATGGAACAAGGGCAGATGACACTTGTGTGAGGCTTACGACTGTTAGAATTAGACCGGGATGGGTTTAAGGAAAACTAGAATCGTGTGTTAATCTTACTGGTCAATGAACAAATAGAATCCACACTTCTATAAGAAAAAATAGAGTGTATGGAGCATATAGAAGAAGCTGTTTTTGCCTGCTGCTGCTGCTTGGCTGTATCATGTAACCCCATTCGAACTCTGCCTTCAAGACAGCTGTGAGACCGTGAAATAAAGAACTCAGCAGAACAGCAGCCTCCTCTGCTCTTTCACCCTGGTCCGAGAAGGAGGGGTACCCTGTCAAAGGCTCAACACTTGCCTTTCTGACTTTGTTTCTAAATTTCTACCTTTCTAATTTTGTTTGTTTCTAATTTTTTTGTTTGTTTGTTTCTAACTTTGTTTGTTTTCAACTTTCTCCCTTTAGAAATTTGTTTGTTTCTTGTATTTTACCTCTTTGTTTGTTTCTAAATTTCTGCCGTTGTAACTTTGTTTCTAACTTTCTACTTTTAAAATTTCATTTGTTTTTAACTTTTTACCATTCCTCCCAGCGAGGGCTGTGTGCAGAATACTAAAACCTGTTAAGTTCTTCACTTTTACGTCTATAGGCAAATGCTACTGATTTAGATGTAAATTCATTTTGAAATGAGCCAGCCCTCTCTGTCTACTCTGTCGCATACAGCAATATAAGAAGCTGGGAATAGAGATCCGCAGGTTTTGAGAATAAGGAGCCGGCGTTTTTCTGTAGGAAGGAAAGCAGCAAGCGCCTGGCCGCAGGAGCCGAGACGCTCGGGCTGCAGGAGCTGCAGAGCGCCCGGAGCCGGCTTTTCCCTGTGCTCTGTGCCTGCCCCCGGGCTGAGCTGGGCGGCGCTGCTGCCGCCCGGTGCCGGCTGAGCCGAGAGGGCGGCGGCCTCGGTGGCTGCCGAGCGTGGCAAGGAGCGGGAGCGAGCGGGGCCGGGTGTGTCAGCGGAGGGGAGGGGCGAAGGGCGGTTCGCAGCGCCAAGGGTCACGGCCGTGCATGAGCGGGGCCACAGCTATGGAAAGGAGCGGGCGCCGTGCGGGGCGGTGACCGCGGGGAATGACAGCGCGGGGGGCGGCCCGGCGGGGCCGGTTTTGCCGGGCAGCAGAGGCGCGGTCGCAGCGCGACCCGGGCGGGAGGCACCGGGCGGGCACGGTCGGAATCGAGCCGCCCGCGTGTCGCTCTCAAGGAGGCGGCTCGGAAAGGAAGGCGCAGTTCCGCGCTCTCGGGACGGCGTTAAGTGACGTTTTAATTAGAATATGACAGTATTTATTTTATTTTATTATTTTATTATCTGCCAGGACCTTGCAGAGGGTGGTTTACACTTCCGCCACACTCAAGATGGCGGACGCAGTAGGCCCCCTGCGAGAGGTGTCCCTGCCGATGCCTGCCGCGCTGGTCGCGGAGCCGTCGCCCGCCTCCGGCGCGGCTGACCCCGCCAGCCGTGTCCTCGCACCGGGAAGCACGGCGGAAAATCGCGCGGAAAGCGCGGGGCCGGCGTCGGAGTCCGGGCCGGATTCAGGCAGCCGACTAGACAGAAGCCCTTGTGAGGGGCGGCGGGGGCCCTAAGTGTACCACACTAAAGATGGCGGCTCGACCGGAAGTGGCTTCTGCCAGCACCCAAGATGGCGGCGAAGGGCGGAAGTGTCGTCACTGCCACACTAAAGATGGCGGTCGTGTGCACTGTTTTCTGACCTTCTCAATATGGCGGCAGGGAAGGCCCCCCCAAGCTGCGTCTATTCGGCTGCCTGAACGCGACGCCGACGCCGACGCCAGCCCAGCGCTTGCGCGCAATTTTCTGAGGCGTTTCCCGCTACGCGGACACCGACTGTGGGGTCAGCGGCGCCTGGGGCAGGCGGGAGCGTTCAGGCAGTCGAATAGACGGAGCGGGGGGGGGGGGGTCCTTCCGGCCGCCATCTTGAGAAGGTCGAATAGCCACATCGGTGCGGTACCGGTGACTTCCGCCCTTCTTCGCCAGGAGCGGCGATGGCGGGGAGCCCGGGGAGCAGCGCTGCCGGGCCGGGGGCACCGGGGCGGGTGCTCCGGGCTCGGAGGTGAGCGGGGAACGGGGACAGCCCCGAGCGGACGGTGGGGGCCGCGGGGGATCGGTATTCCGGCCCAGGGATGAGTGTTCCGGCACAGGGGTGGCTGTCCCGGCACAGGGATGCGTTCCTGGACTGTCTAATAATATTATTTAACGATCGTGCAAGGAGATCTGTATAAAAAAATCCTCCGTGGTCATCCTTCTCCCAGCCCCGCTGTGTTTTCAGGATCTTGGGGGCAGAGTTTGGGTCTGGACAAGGCTCTCGGGCACAGGGTGGGATTCTGGGGTGCAGGGCCAGGATTTGGACTCGATGCTCCCTGTGGGTCCCTTGCAGCCCAGGAAATGCTGCGATCCTGTGCCTCTGAGGGTGAAATAAAGGGGAGCGGTGGGGTTTGTGCCCGCTGTGTTCACGGCCCCGCCGGCTCAGGGCGGGTTAAAGGCGCAGCTGCCCCGAGACAGCGGGACCGGCCGGGGCTGCTCGCTCCCGGTGCTGCCGCCTCGTGGGGAGAGCCCGGCACTGCAGCCCGGAACGGCGCTGGACCACGGGATGGGCGTGGAACAGCAGCGCAGGGGATGCTGAGGCAGCCCAGGGAATGCTGCGGTCCCAGGGAAGGCTGAGGCGTCCCCTGCCCGGGGCACTCGGCAGCAAAGCCCTGATGTTGAGCAGAAAAAGGAAAGTTCTGGGTTAGTGGGAGGAGGTTTCTGGAATGGAGCTGGGACAGGTGCTGATCCACGCATGGAATCACGGGCTGGTTTGGCTTGGAAGGGACCACCAGGATCATTTACACTCTGTTTGTTGTCTGATTGCACAGCGAAGAACATCCAGAACTGCCGCCTCACCCTCACGGACAGCAGGAATGTCTTCCATAGCTCTTGTTTTGGAATGGGAATGGCTGTTGGGAGCTCTGGCAGGACCAGGTAAGAAGAGAAATGGGATCATTGTGGCTGCTGCTGGAGGTGGTTTTCTGCTTTCCGGCTGTTCTTCTCATTGATCCTTTCACAGCAGTGTTCTAGGGCACATTTGAGGGTAATTCCAGGAATCTGAAACCAGATAAAAACTGGTGGGGCAAAAATGTGAACCTGATCCATTTCTGGTAATTCCAAGCTTCTCCCACAACTCCGTTCCGGGGGAAAGCTGATGAAAGGATAAAGATGCAGAGGAACAAGTGCTGTAAAGCCCCCTGGCGCTCTGAGAGAGCAAACCTTCCAGTACTCCCAGCAGATCTCTTGGAGAAAGTGTGGGATCACAAGGTTTTCCAGGAAAGCAAAACAGGGGCGGAGATGAGGGAATAGGCTTCCAGTTCTTCCTTGAGCTGAAAGCCTGGGGGAATTGAGAGGGGCCACAAGAACTGTTTGTGTAGGCAAATGGGAGTTTGGGGGCTGAATCTGAGTTTCTCTCTGGGGCGTTTTTGAGGGAAAAGCTGAGGTGCTGTTTAAGGGAGAGAATGCACATTTTTGGGGTGGAAAAGGTTTGATCAATATTGTAGAGGAAGTAAAATGTTGGGGGTAAAAGTGGATGCAATCTGGAGGGGACAGAAGGAATATTTTGGAGGCAAAATGGGGCACTCAGTAGTGGACAGATGGGGAACATTTTGGAGGCAACACTTGACAAACTCTCTGGGGTGGAGAACGACCACATGGAGGGAAAAATGAGGTGATGAGCAGCGGGCACGTAGGGAAGGTTGAGGGGGTAAATCTTGAGAAAAGCCCCAAGAAATCCTTGGAAGCAGGAGTGAGGAATTCAGTGGTGGAAAAATAGGGGAATTTTGCGGGGGTAAAACTTCAAAAGATCTAAGAGTTGAGAGTGAGTGTTCTTAGGTAAAAAGGATGTCTTGTTGAAGTTGGGCGTCTGGACTGTGGCATTTCTGGATCACAGGGTGTTTTTCCAGAAAGTAGGAGATAAAGAAGACTCCCAAAGCCTCGGTAGCTGTGTTAAGAAATCCCTGCCAGGGAAGAAAGGTACCTAAACCTCCTAGAAGTAGGGACTAATTGGCATGGGAAGGGGAAAACCCACCCCCAGTGGGAGAGAGCGCACCGGGTAAGGGAAGAGAAGGATGCCCTTAAGAAGAAGCAGGGAGGGTGAATTTCTCGGTTTGCTAAAATGTATCAAAAAGTTTGGAATCTGGGTCTGTGTGGAGGCCGGGATTTTCTCGGCCATATGCAGAGCCCAGCACTAGGAATAAAGTTTTGATATCCTTCCAGCATCCAAACGCAACAGAGGGAATCCTGGAGGAGGTGGAAAACGCTGTCACTCCATCGGTGGAATTCCTGGGAAACGGAAAGCAGCAGAAGCAGCAAGAACAGAGTTGGAAGCAGGCTCCAGCCGGGTAAGGCAGACACCAAATCCTTTGGAATTTGAAGTGGGCAGGGGTGGGAAGAATGAATTCTTACATTTGTAGCCCAGGGATTCCTGAGCAGGATCCCGGCAGGGAAGACTGCAGGGATCAGGCTGGGGCCTGATCGCAGCTGGGGGCAGCGAGCCTTGGAATTGGCTGAAGGGAAGAAAGAGGGATCCTTTGAGCACAAGGATCAGGTGTCAAATGTGGAGATGGCATCAGACAATTCCTCGGGAGGGTTTAGTTCCTGGGCCAAATCGATCTCCTGCCTTGTGAAGGAGCTCAGAGAGCTGGGAAGAGCCCAAGCAACGCAGGGAATGCACCGGCAGATAAAAGTGCCGGGGAACGGTGGGGAAAAGCATCCGAACAGGGGGCCTCGTTTTGTACAGGGACGGTACAAAAAATTGTCCAAAAGAGCAGGAATGGAATGGGATTTTACGTATTCCTCGGAGGCCACAATCCAGTGGGAAGGCTGAGAGAAGGAAGCAAAGCCTAAAAAGGCAGATGAGCCAAATCTGCCCAAAGCCTCCAATGGCCACATTCCCTGGCATTGCTGAGGACTTCAGCCAAGCTCCAGGCAAAAGGTGAGCCCCTATGGAATCCTTTCTGGGAGACCATATCCAGCTGGGACCCTTCCTGGAGAAGGCCATGGGATATGGGTTATCCCAGGTCCAGAGAATATGTCATTTCCTCAGGAAAAACACTTGGATCACTGCATCACTTTCTTGTTTTAGGCTCACCAGTCACCCGGGCTATCCCAGCGGGGAGAGCGGGAGCATGTCCAGCCATGGAGAATTTCTGGGAGAGCCCGGGAGAAGAAAGAAGGCTCCAGCTTCACAGATCTGTGTCATAACCCATCCTGTCGGCCGCTCCTGTTTGATCCTGGTGCATTTGTCCTCTTGGATTCAACCTGAGCAGCGCTAATTGCTGGCAATGAAGCAGCCTTTGGTACTTCTTTTCCACGAAACCTCTCCATCCTGCCCTTCAATCCTGTTGCAAACACGGGAAAAACCCAAAATTCCGTTTTTCCCCCCCTCTCCCCTTCACTTTGCCTCCTCTTTTCTTGCAGGCTTTGGGCTATCCAGGCTTGCATGTGGATTAGGCAGAGCACCCCGGAAGCTCAGCTCCAGGTGGGATTGCAGCAGTGTTGGAAGCACCAGGGATTCTCCCAAGGTTTGGTGTGAGGAGCTGCATCTTGGGAGGGGCTGGGATTTTGTGCACTTCTGGGTTTTTTTTTTTTTTCCTGTTTGCCTTTTGGGCCGCCTCAGAGAAAAAGCTGAAAACCGAAGAAGCTGAGGGGGGGTTCCCAAATTCCTTTCCAGCCCTTCCGAGGAGGCACAAAGCCACGTGGAGCTGAGGAAAGGGATGTGAGGAGAATGGCAATAATGGAGCCTTGGGACTCTGCACTTCATTCTTTTCACGTGTTTGGAGGTGCAGGAGATGCCAAACGCCACAGGAATTCTGTGTCTGTAACATCGGGTGCAACCTCTTGAAACCCAAGTGCTCAGAGTGGGGTTTTCCCAAGGGTAAATCCCAATGTGACATGGCAAAGCTTCAGTGAGGATTTCCAGGCTTGACTGCAGAGCTTTTGGGAAAGCTCAGTAGCCAAACAAGATCAGATTTCTGTCGGATTTGGATCAAACGTGGCGTTTAAATCTGGGACAGCTCAGCTCCCCGGGTGGGAAAGTGCTTGGAGTAGCCGAGCTGAGCCTTTTTTGAGAATTCCAAGCGTTGTGTTCTTACGCTCCTTAATACAGCGTTTAAATAATTGATCCTGAATGGAGACAGTATCAGAGGGGTTTGTTAGAGGGGCAGGGATGTTTTTTCACCTGGCAGTGTGTTGGGATAGTCAAGACTCCTTCTGTCAGAATTAATTGGTCTTCCTTCTTTTCCCTTTTGTTCTTTCTAGGTTGTGGCTGAGTGGGGAGAATATTTGGGATAAAGAAACGAAATGCCCGAGGGAAGCTTCGCGTTCCCGTGGGGATGCTTTAGGCGCGTGCAGCTTCTGAGCTGCACCGAAACTTGAGGCTCCCACAGAAGCCGTCCGAAGCTGGAAGGGCCGGGGAAGAGAATTCCAGGAGAGGTGTGGGAAGCGCTTTCTGCCAGGTCTGGACAGCACCGAGGTGGGAATGACTTCAAAGTGTTCCTTGTCCCTGTCCTGTTCCCAGGCCAGGACCAAGTTGGTGTTCCCTGAGCGGCTGCGGTTCCCTGGATGTGGCAGGAGGAGGTCTCTGCCGGGGAGTGGGAGAAATGTCCCTGCCCGGTGCCGTGTCCTTGGCGGGCAGAGAGCGCCGCTCGTGGCAAGGGGGGTTTGTGAGTATGGAATCAGCCCTAGCTCCTTTTTAAGGGGGTGTTTTAATGAGTCATCAGCAGGGACCACTTTTAGCCAGCTTTAGTTAAGTTCCTTTTGCACAGGTTTCATGTTGCTTTGATGGTGAAATCACCAAACCCTGAAGTTTGCCAAATTACCCCTGAAAAGCTTTAATGAACCAATCCTGAGGGAACTGGGGATTGGATATCTGGGATCTTATGGCCCTTTGAGGCCATGTTGGGTTTACCCCCTGATTTTGGTGCCAAGGGAAACTCCAAGTTAAGAATAATCCAAATATGAAGCACTTCTCACAAAACTCAGCTTTGCAAACCTTTCTTTGGGCTAAAAAAGAAAAGGTGGGAATGCCCTTGGCAGAAAAGCAGCTGTGAGGCACAGCAGGCTTCAAATGCCTGTCAGCAGGAGCTCCAGGAGAAATGGCTGCTGGCTCCGGGCATCCTGGGCTTTCCAGGCGGGTTTTGTACTGGATTGCAAGGCAGTTTTCCTGCCTCTGGGGGGTGGCACCTGCACCCACTGGAAAGGGAAAATGTGGAGAGAGCGGCAAGCGGGAAGACGGTTGCTGATGTGTGTCCTTGGATTGCAGTTCCTCCCGGTGAGTCTGTGCTGCTGGAAGTTTGAAGGAGATCAGTCCTGGAGTACGTGTGGGTTCACCTCTGGGGTTTGGGAGCGACACTGGACATGAAATTCCAGGGATGTTCCCTTTGCTGGAGTGAGAAGCAGTGGAAGCACTTTGCTGTCTGCTTCTTCATCGCCTTCGCCTCGGTCCCCTGGGGCTCCAGGTAATCCCCTCTCACCTTTGCTTTTCCAAGGGTCTCTAAATGAGGGCTTGAGCTTTGGTGTAGCTCCCTTTACAGGGAAGATCTGTTCCAGGAAAGGTCTCCTGGTCTGGCCTGATGGCGTTGCAGGAAGAGCAGGAAACCCCGCAGCTCCTGTGGCTCCCTCATCCGATTTGCCTGCAGGCAGCAGCAAGGATCATTCCCAAGTGTCATGCCCTGGCTCCGTGACTCGGTGAGGTTGTGTTCCCCCAAAGGCCAGGGGCCGCTTTGTTTTGCAGCTCACGAAAGTCCAGCTCGGTGGTGCTGGGTTTGGTTTTTGTGTGCAATGAAGGCACTAAAAAATTCCCCTCCTTCCCTGGCACAGCCCTGGAGTGGGAGCAGATTCCCCTTATCCCGCAGTTATCCCGCTCCTGCCCTGGATCCCTGCGGTGCCGTGTGTTCTCCAAGCTCACAGCACTGCTGGCTCTAAACAAGAGAAACAATCCCTGTTCCTTCTCTTCTCCGTCCTTGATGTTCCCAGGCCCTGCATCTCCCTGGCTCTTCCCTGTGGGAGTCTTCATCTCCATCCCACCTTATCCCGATCAGGTAAGGGTCTGAGACGTGTTTAGCAGCAAATGCATTCCTGTGAAGAAAGCCAAGAGCAAAGAGCATCCAGATGCAGAGAAGTCTTTAGAAAAGCTTTGCAGACGTGCAAATGAGGGATGTGTCTTCCTGCATCTCCTGTTGTTTTTCTCTGTCACGTTTTGGAAGGGTTTCTCTCAGTGATTTCCTGCGATCCAGGTGCGTCCCTTCCTTTGTCCAAATCCAGTGCCAGAGGATCGAACAACTGACGAGTGGGGCCTGGGATGAAAACGGTTCTCCTAAAATGAGGGAAACAATGCTAGAAGAGAAATGAGCATCCTTTTAATGCCTGGAATAAAAATGCTGGAAAAGGGCACTTTTTATTTGATATGGTGTCATTCTCCTTTTTTTTTCCACGGATAAAACTCCACGGTGAGCAATCAGAGCAGAAATAGGAAATGCAGGAGTCTTGGATTCCACAGTGGGATTAACTTCCCTTTTCTGCTCTCTTTCAGGACAGGAAAAACCACTGAACTCGCCCCATCTTTGGGACCAAGAGCTTTGGTGCTGGAGTAGGCAAAGCCAGCTAGGGCCCCCCTTGTCCTGCCCATGGTGTGGGTCAGGGACAGGCTCCTCTTCTCCTCTGCGCTGGGATGAACTGCCTAGGGAATGCTATTTCTGACAGCCCGGTCCTAGCCCCGGCTACTGGAAATGAGCCGAGGTGAAGAGGCAAGTGCCAGAGTTGCTTGGGGATGATGGAATTGTGGTGTTTGGCTGTGCCCAGAGGGGCAGGTTGGGCATTTCTGTGTGTCTGAGGACTGGTTTGGGTGCTGGGGAGCCCGGGGAGCCGAGCTCTCAGTGCATTCCCAGCTCTCCCAGTGGTGGGAGCTGGTGCAGGGCTGGGTGACAGCCTCTGGTCGGGCTCGGGGCAGGCCCTGGCCCCGGCACAGACACGCTGGGGTGGTTTGGGGCCGCTTGGGGAGCAATGGGAAGAAAATGAGGGATGGTGCTGGGCGGAGCGATCGGCCTGTGCTCGTGTCAGCGCAGCCGTGCAGGGCACTGGGATCTGGGTAAAGCACCGGCTCTCCTGGTGTTCAGGGATGCAAGGTCTGAGGGACCGGATTTACTTGGGGTTTTCCAGGACAGCAGGAAGAAGAGGAAATGTGGTGCCAGAGGTGCGTCCCATCAGGTTGCAGTTCCCTCTTTCCCATTTCCATTTCCTCCTCAGTGCGGGTGTCCCCTGCAGCCCATGAGCACGGGGCCGGTGACAACTCCCTGTCTGTAGAGAGATTCCTTATGGAACAAGGGCAGATGACACTTGTGTGAGGCTTACGACTGTTAGAATTAGACCGGGATGGGTTTAAGGAAAACTAGAATCGTGTGTTAATCTTACTGGTCAATGAACAAATAGAATCCACACTTCTATAAGAAAAAATAGAGTGTATGGAGCATATAGAAGAAGCTGTTTTTGCCTGCTGCTGCTGCTTGGCTGTATCATGTAACCCCATTCGAACTCTGCCTTCAAGACAGCTGTGAGACCGTGAAATAAAGAACTTAGCAGAACAGCAGCCTCCTCTGCTCTTTCACCCTGGTCCGAGAAGGAGGGGTACCCTGTCAAAGGCTCAACACTTGCCTTTCTGACTTTGTTTCTAAATTTCTACCTTTCTAATTTTGTTTGTTTCTAATTTTTTTGTTTGTTTGTTTCTAACTTTGTTTGTTTTCAACTTTCTCCCTTTAGAAATTTGTTTGTTTCTTGTATTTTACCTCTTTGTTTGTTTCTAAATTTCTGCCGTTGTAACTTTGTTTCTAACTTTCTACTTTTAAAATTTCATTTGTTTTTAACTTTTTACCATTCCTCCCAGCGAGGGCTGTGTGCAGAATACTAAAACCTGTTAAGTTCTTCACTTTTACGTCTATAGGCAAATGCTACTGATTTAGATGTAAATTCATTTTGAAATGAGCCAGCCCTCTCTGTCTACTCTGTCGCATACAGCAATATAAGAAGCTGGGAATAGAGATCCGCAGGTTTTGAGAATAAGGAGCCGGCGTTTTTCTGTAGGAAGGAAAGCAGCAAGCGCCTGGCCGCAGGAGCCGAGACGCTCGGGCTGCAGGAGCTGCAGAGCGCCCGGAGCCGGCTTTTCCCTGTGCTCTGTGCCTGCCCCCGGGCTGAGCTGGGCGGCGCTGCTGCCGCCCGGTGCCGGCTGAGCCGAGAGGGCGGCGGCCTCGGTGGCTGCCGAGCGTGGCAAGGAGCGGGAGCGAGCGGGGCCGGGTCTGTCAGCGGAGGGGAGGGGCGAAGGGCGGTTCGGAGCCGAGGGACACGGCCGTGCATGAGCGGGGCCACAGCTATGGAAAGGAGCGGGCGCCGTGCGGGGCGGTGACCGCGGGGAATGACAGCGCGGGGGGCGGCCCGGCGGGGCCGGTTTTGCCGGGCAGCAGAGGCGCGGTCGCAGCGCGACCCGGGCGGGAGGCACCGGGCGGGCACGGTCGGAATCGAGCCGCCCGCGTGTCGCTCTCAAGGAGGCGGCTCGGAAAGGAAGGCGCAGTTCCGCGCTCTCGGGACGGCGTTAAGTGACGTTTTTATTAGAATATGACAGTATTTATTTTATTTTATTATTTTATTATCTGCCAGGACCTTGCAGAGGGTGGTTTACACTTCCGCCACACTCAAGATGGCGGACGCAGTAGGCCCCCTGCGAGAGGTGTCCCTGCCGATGCCTGCCGCGCTGGTCGCGGAGCCGTCGCCCGCCTCCGGCGCGGCTGACCCCGCCAGCCGTGTCCTCGCACCGGGAAGCACGGCGGAAAATCGCGCGGAAAGCGCGGGGCCGGCGTCGGAGTCCGGGCCGGATTCAGGCAGCCGACTAGACAGAAGCCCTTGTGAGGGGCGGCGGGGGCCCTAAGTGTACCACACTAAAGATGGCGGCTCGACCGGAAGTGGCTTCTGCCAGCACCCAAGATGGCGGCGAAGGGCGGAAGTGTCGTCACTGCCATACTAAAGATGGCGGTCGTGTGCACTGTTTTCTGACCTTCTCAATATGGCGGCAGGGAAGGCCCCCCCAAGCTGCGTCTATTCGGCTGCCTGAACGCGACGCCGACGCCGACGCCAGCCCAGCGCTTGCGCGCAATTTTCTGAGGCGTTTCCCGCTACGCGGACACCGACTGTGGGGTCAGCGGCGCCTGGGGCAGG
The DNA here is from genome assembly GCF_965178545.1 of Coloeus monedula. NCBI lineage: Eukaryota > Metazoa > Chordata > Aves > Passeriformes > Corvidae > Coloeus > Coloeus monedula. The sequence continues at coordinate 82,959 of NW_028120686.1, read as the reverse complement.
CGGGAGCGTTCAGGCAGTCGAATAGACGGAGCGGGGGGGGGGGGGGGTCCTTCCGGCCGCCATCTTGAGAAGGTCGAATAGCCACATCGGTGCGGTACCGGTGACTTCCGCCCTTCCTCGCCGGGAGCGGCAATGGCGGGGAGCCCGGGGAGCAGCGCTGCCGGGCCGGGGGCACCGGGGCGGGTGCTCCGGGCTCGGAGGTGAGCGGGGAACGGGGACAGCCCCGAGCGGACGGTGGGGGCCGCGGGGGATCGGTATTCCGGCCCAGGGATGAGTGTTCCGGCACAGGGGTGGCTGTCCCGGCACAGGGATGCGTTCCTGGACTGTCTAATAATATTATTTAACGATCGTGCAAGGAGATCTGTATAAAAAAATCCTCCGTGGTCATCCTTCTCCCAGCCCCGCTGTGTTTTCAGGGTGTTGGGGGCAGAGTTTGGGTCTGGACAAGGCTCTCGGGCACAGGGTGGGATTCTTGGGGTGCAGGGCCAGGATTTGGACTCGATGCTCCCTGTGGGTCCCTTGCAGCCCAGGAAATGCTGCGATCCTGTGCCTCTGAGGGTGAAATAAAGGGGAGCGGTGGGGTTTGTGCCCGCTGTGTTCACGGCCCCGCCGGCTCAGGGCGGGTTAAAGGCGCAGCTGCCCCGAGACAGCGGGACCGGCCGGGGCTGCTCGCTCCCGGTGCTGCCGCCTCGTGGGGAGAGCCCGGCACTGCAGCCCGGAACGGCGCTGGACACGGGATGGGCGTGGAACAGCAGCGCAGGGGATGCTGAGGCAGCCCAGGGAATGCTGCGGTCCCAGGGAAGGCTGAGGCGTCCCAGGGAAGGCTGAGGCGTCCCAGGGAAGGCTGAGGCAGCCCAGGGAATGCTGAGGCAGCCCAGGGAATGCTGCGGTCCCAGGGAAGGCTGAGGCTTCCCCTGCCCGGGGCACTCGGCAGCAAATCCCTGATGTTGAGCAGAAAAAGGAAAGTTCTGGGTTAGTGGGAGGAGGTTTCTGGAATGGAGCTGGGACAGGTGCTGATCCACGCATGGAATCACGGGCTGGTTTGGCTTGGAAGGGACCACCAGGATCATTTACACTCTGTTTGTTGTCTGATTGCACAGCGAAGAACATCCAGAACTGCCGCCTCACCCTCACGGACAGCAGGAATGTCTTCCATAGCTCTTGTTTTGGAATGGGAATGGCTGTTGGGAGCTCTGGCAGGACCAGGTAAGAAGAGAAATGGGATCATTGTGGCTGCTGCTGGAGGTGGTTTTCTGCTTTCCGGCTGTTCTTCTCATTGATCCTTTCACAGCAGTGTTCTAGGGCACATTTGAGGGTAATTCCAGGAATCTGAAACCAGATAAAAACTGGTGGGGCAAAAATGTGAACCTGATCCATTTCTGGTAATTCCAAGCTTCTCCCACAACTCCGTTCCGGGGGAAAGCTGATGAAAGGATAAAGATGCAGAGGAACAAGTGCTGTAAAGCCCCCTGGCGCTCTGAGAGAGCAAACCTTCCAGTACTCCCAGCAGATCTCTTGGAGAAAGTGTGGGATCACAAGGTTTTCCAGGAAAGCAAAACAGGGGCGGAGATGAGGGAATAGGCTTCCAGTTCTTCCTTGAGCTGAAAGCCTGGGGGAATTGAGAGGGGCCACAAGAACTGTTTGTGTAGGCAAATGGGAGTTTGGGGGCTGAATCTGAGTTTCTCTCTGGGGCGTTTTTGAGGGAAAAGCTGAGGTGCTGTTTAAGGGAGAGAATGCACATTTTTGGGGTGGAAAAGGTTTGATCAATATTGTAGAGGAAGTAAAATGTTGGGGGTAAAAGTGGATGCAATCTGGAGGGGACAGAAGGAATATTTTGGAGGCAAAATGGGGCACTCAGTAGTGGACAGATGGGGAACATTTTGGAGGCAACACTTGACAAACTCTCTGGGGTGGAGAACGACCACATGGAGGGAAAAATGAGGTGATGAGCAGCGGGCACGTAGGGAAGGTTGAGGGGGTAAATCTTGAGAAAAGCCCCAAGAAATCCTTGGAAGCAGGAGTGAGGAATTCAGTGGTGGAAAAATAGGGGAATTTTGCGGGGGTAAAACTTCAAAAGATCTAAGAGTTGAGAGTGAGTGTTCTTAGGTAAAAAGGATGTCTTGTTGAAGTTGGGCGTCTGGACTGTGGCATTTCTGGATCACAGGGTGTTTTTCCAGAAAGTAGGAGATAAAGAAGACTCCCAAAGCCTCGGTAGCTGTGTTAAGAAATCCCTGCCAGGGAAGAAAGGTACCTAAACCTCCTAGAAGTAGGGACTAATTGGCATGGGAAGGGGAAAACCCACCCCCAGTGGGAGAGAGCGCACCGGGTAAGGGAAGAGAAGGATGCCCTTAAGAAGAAGCAGGGAGGGTGAATTTCTCGGTTTGCTAAAATGTATCAAAAAGTTTGGAATCTGGGTCTGTGTGGAGGCCGGGATTTTCTCGGCCATATGCAGAGCCCAGCACTAGGAATAAAGTTTTGATATCCTTCCAGCATCCAAACGCAACAGAGGGAATCCTGGAGGAGGTGGAAAACGCTGTCACTCCATCGGTGGAATTCCTGGGAAACGGAAAGCAGCAGAAGCAGCAAGAACAGAGTTGGAAGCAGGCTCCAGCCGGGTAAGGCAGACACCAAATCCTTTGGAATTTGAAGTGGGCAGGGGTGGGAAGAATGAATTCTTACATTTGTAGCCCAGGGATTCCTGAGCAGGATCCCGGCAGGGAAGACTGCAGGGATCAGGCTGGGGCCTGATCGCAGCTGGGGGCAGCGAGCCTTGGAATTGGCTGAAGGGAAGAAAGAGGGATCCTTTGAGCACAAGGATCAGGTGTCAAATGCGGAGATGGCATCAGACAGTTCCTCGGGAGGGTTTAGTTCCTGGGCCAAATCGATCTGCTGCCTTGTGAAGGAGCTCAGAGAGCTGGGAAGAGCCCAAGCAACGCAGGGAATGCACCGGCAGATAAAAGTGCCGGGGAACGGTGGGGAAAAGCATCCGAACAGGGGGCCTCGTTTTGTACAGGGACGGTGCAAAAAATTGTCCGAAAGAATAGGAATGGAATGGGATTTTACGTATTCCTCGGAGGCCACAATCCAGTGGGAAGGCTGAGAGAAGGAAGCAAAGCCTAAAAAGGCAGATGAGCCAAATCTGCCCAAAGCCTCCAATGGCCACATTCCCTGGCATTGCTGAGGACTTCAGCCAAGCTCCAGGCAAAAGGTGAGCCCCTATGGAATCCTTTCTGGGAGACCATATCCAGCTGGGACCCTTCCTGGAGAAGGCCATGGGATATGGGTTATCCCAGGTCCAGAGAATATGTCATTTCCTCAGGAAAAACACTAGGATCACTGCATCACTTTCTTGTTTTAGGCTCACCAGTCACCCGGGCTATCCCAGCGGGGAGAGCGGGAGCACGTCCAGCCATGGAGAATTTCTGGGAGAGCCCGGGAGAAGAAAGAAGGCTCCAGCTTCACAGATCTGTGTCATAACCCATCCTGTCGGCCGCTCCTGTTTGATCCTGGTGCATTTGTCCTCTTGGATTCAACCTGAGCAGCGCTAATTGCTGGCAATGAAGCAGCCTTTGGTACTTCTTTTCCACAAAACCTCTCCATCCTGCCCTTCAATCCTGTTGCAAACACGGGAAAAACCCAAATTTCCGTTTTTCCCCCCCTCTCCCCTTCACTTTGCCTCCTCTTTTCTTGCAGGCTTTGGGCTATCCAGGCTTGCATGTGGATTAGGCAGAGCACCCCGGAAGCTCAGCTCCAGGTGGGATTGCAGCGGTGTTGGAAGCACCAGGGATTCTCCCAAGGTTTGGTGTGAGGAGCTGCATCTTGGGAGGGGCTGGGATTTTGTGCACTTCTGGGTTTTTTTTTTTTCCTGTTTGCCTTTTGGGCCGCCTCAGAGAAAAAGCTGAAAACCGAAGAAACTGAGGGGGGGTTCCCAAATTCCTTTCCAGCCCTTCCGAGGAGGCACAAAGCCACGTGGAGCTGAGGAAAGGGATGTGAGGAGAATGGCAATAATGGAGCCTTGGGACTCTGCACTTCATTCTTTTCACGTGTTTGGAGGTGCAGGAAATGCCAAACGCCACAGGAATTCTGTGTCTGTAACATCGGGTGCAACCTCTTGAAACCCAAGTGCTCAGAGTGGGGTTTTCCCAAGGGTAAATCCCAATGTGACATGGCAAAGCTTCAGCGAGGATTTCTAGGCTTGACTGCAGAGCTTTTGGGAAAGCTCAGTAGCCAAACAAGATCAGATTTCTGTCGGATTTGGATCAAACGTGGCGTTTAAATCTGGGACAGCTCAGCTCCCCGGGTGGGAAAGTGCTTGGAGTAGCCGAGAGCTGAGCTGTTTTTGAGAATTCCAAGCGTTGTGTTCTTACGCTCCTTAATACAGCGTTTAAATAATTGATCCTGAATGGAGACAGTATCAGAGGGATTTGTTAGAGGGGCAGGGATGTTTTTTCACCTGGCAGTGTGTTGGGATAGTCAAGACTCCTTCTGTCAGAATTAATTGGTCTTCCTTCTTTTCCCTTTTGTTCTTTCTAGGTTGTGGCTGAGTGGGGAGAGTATTTGGGATAAAGAAACGAAATGCCCGAGGGAAGCTTCGCGTTCCCGTGGGGATGCTTTAGGCGCGTGCAGCTTCTGAGCTGCACCGAAACTTGAGGCTCCCACAGAAGCCGTCCGAAGCTGGAAGGGCCGGGGAAGAGAATTCCAGGAGAGGTGTGGGAAGCGCTTTCTGCCAGGTCTGGACAGCACCGAGGTGGGAATGACTTCAAAGTGTTCCTTGTCCCTGTCCTGTTCCCAGCCCAGGACCAAGTTGGTGTTCCCTGAGCGGCTGCGGTTCCCTGGATGTGGCAGGAGGAGGTCTCTGCCGGGGAGTGGGAGAAATGTCCCTGCCCGGTGCCGTGTCCTTGGCGGGCAGAGAGCGCCGCTCGTGGCAAGGGGGGTTTGTGAGTATGGAATCAGCCCTAGCTCCTTTTTAAGGGGGTGTTTTAATGAGTCATCAGCAGGGACCACTTTTAGCCAGCTTTAGTTAAGTTCCTTTTGCACAGGTTTCATGTTGCTTTGATGGTGAAATCACCAAACCCTGAAGTTTGCCAAATTACCCCTGAAAAGCTTTAATGAACCAATCCTGAGGGAACTGGGGATTGGATATCTGGGATCTTATGGCCCTTTGAGGCCATGTTGGGTTTACCCCCTGATTTTGGTGCCAAGGGAAACTCCAAGTTAAGAATAATCCAAATATGAAGCACTTCTCACAAAACTCAGCTTTGCAAACCTTTATTTGGGCTAAAAAAGAAAAGATGGGAATGCCCTTGGCAGAAAAGCAGCTGTGAGGCACAGCAGGCTTCAAATGCCTGTCAGCAGGAGCTCCAGGAGAAACGGCTGCTGGCTCCGGGCATCCTGGGCTTTCCAGGCAGGTTTTGTAGCGGATTGCAAGGCAGTTTTCCTGCCTCTGGGGGGTGGCACCTGCATCCCGCTGGAAAGGGAAAATGTGGAGAGAGGGGCAAGCGGGAAGACGGTTGCTGATGTGTGTCCTTGGATCGCAGTTCCTCCCGGTGAGTCTGTGCTGCTGGAAGTTTGAAGGAGATCAGTCCTGGAGTACGTGTGGGTTCACCTGTGGGGTTTGGGAACGACGCTGGCCATGAAATTCCAGGGATGTTCCCTTTGCTGGAGTGAGAAGCAGTGGAAGCACTTTGCTGTCTGCTTCTTCATCGCCTTCGCCTCGGTCCCCTGGGGCTCCAGGTAATCCCCTCTCACCTTTGCTTTTCCAAGGGTCTCTAAATGAGGGCTTGAGCTTTGGTGTGGCTCCCTTTACAGGGAAGATCTGTTCCAGGAAAGGTCTCCTGGTCTGGCCCGATGGCGTTGCAGGAAGAGCAGGAAACCCCGCAGCTCCTGTGGCTCCCTCATCCGATTTGCCTGCAGGCAGCAGCAAGGATCATTCCCAAGTGTCATCCCCTGGCTCCGTGACTCGGTGAGGTTGTGTTCCCCCAAAGGCCAGGGGCCGCTTTGTTTTGCAGCTCACGAAAGTCCAGCTCGGTGGTGCTGGGTTTGGTTTTTGTGTGCAATGAAGGCACTAAAAAATTCCCCTCCTTCCCTGGCACAGCCCTGGAGTGGGAGCAGATTCCCCTTATCCCGCAGTTATCCCGCTCCTGCCGTGGATCCCTGCGGTGCCGTGTGTTCTCCAAGCTCACAGCACTGCTGGCTCGAGACAAGAAAAACAATCCCTGTTCCTTCTCTTCTCCGTCCTTGATGTTCCCAGGCCCTGCATCTCCCTGGCTATTCCCTGTGGGAGTCTTCATCTCCATCCCACCTTATCCCGATCAGGTAAGGGTCTGAGACGTGTTTAGCAGCAAATGCATTCCTGTGAAGAAAGCCAAGAGCAAAGAGCATCCAGATGCAGAGAAGTCTTTAGAAAAGCGTTCCAGACGTGCAAATGAGGGATGTGTCTTCCTGCATCTCCTGTTGTTTTTCTCTGTCACGTTTTGGAAGGGTTTCTCTCAGTGACTTCCTGCAGTCCAGGTGCGTCCCTTCTTTTGTCCAAATCCAGTGCCAGAGGATCGAACAACTGACGAGTGGGGCCTGGGATGAAAACGGTTCTCCTAAAATGAGGGAAACAATGCTAGAAGAGAAATGAGCGTCCTTTTAATGCCTGGAATAAAAATGCTGGAAAAGGGCACTTTTTATTTGATATGGTGTCATTCTCCTTTTTTTTTCCATAGCTAAAACTCCACGGTGAGCAATCAGAGCAGAAACAGGAAATGCAGGAGTCTTGGATTCCACAGTGGGATTAACTTCCCTTTTCTGCTCTCTTTCAGGACAGGAAAAACCACTGAACTCGCCCCATCTTTGGGACCAAGAGCTGTGGTGTTGGAGTAGGCAAAGCCAGCTAGGGCCCCCCTTGTCCTGCCCATGGTGTGGGTCAGGGACAGGCTCCTCTTCTCCTCTGCGCTGGGATGAACTGCCTAGGGAATGCTATTTCTGACAGCCCGGTCCTAGCCCCGGCTACTGGAAATGGGCGGAGGTGAAGAGGCAAGTGCCAGAGTTGCTTGGGGATGATGGAATTGTGGTGTTTGGCTGTGCCCAGAGGGGCAGGTTGGGCATTTCTGTGTGTCTGAGGACCGGTTTGGGTGCTGGGGAGCCCGGGGAGCCGAGCTCTCAGTGCATTCCCAGCTCACCCGGGGGTGGGAGCTGGTGCAGGGCTGGGTGACAGCCTCTGGTCGGGCTCGGGGCAGGCCCTGGCCCCGGCACAGACACGCTGGGGTGGTTTGGGGCCGCTTGGGGAGCAATGGGAAGAAAATGAGGGATGGTGCTGGGCAGAGCGATCGGCCTGTGCTCGTGTCAGCGCAGCCGTGCAGGGCACTGGGATCTGGGTAAAGCACCGGCTCTCCTGGTACTCAGGGATGCAAGGTCTGAGGGACCGGATTTACTTGGGGTTTTCCAGGACAGCAGGAAGAAGAGGAAATGTGGTGCCAGAGGTGCGTCCCATCAGGTTGCAGTTCCCTCTTTCCCATTTCCATTTCCTCCTCAGTGCAGGTGTCCCCTGCAGCCCATGAGCACGGGGCCGGTGACAACTCCCTGTCTGTAGAGAGATTCCTTATGGAACAAGGGCAGATGACACTTGTGTGAGGCTTACGACTGTTAGAATTAGACCGGGATGGGTTTAAGGAAAACTAGAATCGTGTGTTAATCTTACTGGTCAATGAACAAATAGAATCCACACTTCTATAAGAAAAAATAGAGTGTATGGAGCATATAGAAGAAGCTGTTTTTGCCTGCTGCTGCTGCTTGGCTGTATCATGTAACCCCATTCGAACTCTGCCTTCAAGACAGCTGTGAGACCGTGAAATAAAGAACTCAGCAGAACAGCAGCCTCCTCTGCTCTTTCACCCTGGTCCGAGAAGGAGGGGTACCCTGTCAAAGGCTCAACACTTGCCTTTCTGACTTTGTTTCTAAATTTCTACCTTTCTAATTTTGTTTGTTTCTAATTTTTTTGTTTGTTTGTTTCTAACTTTGTTTGTTTTCAACTTTCTCCCTTTAGAAATTTGTTTGTTTCTTGTATTTTACCTCTTTGTTTGTTTCTAAATTTCTGCCGTTGTAACTTTGTTTCTAACTTTCTACTTTTAAAATTTCATTTGTTTTTAACTTTTTACCATTCCTCCCAGCGAGGGCTGTGTGCAGAATACTAAAACCTGTTAAGTTCTTCACTTTTACGTCTATAGGCAAATGCTACTGATTTAGATGTAAATTCATTTTGAAATGAGCCAGCCCTCTCTGTCTACTCTGTCGCATACAGCAATATAAGAAGCTGGGAATAGAGATCCGCAGGTTTTGAGAATAACGAGCCGGCGTTTTTCTGTAGGAAGGAAAGCAGCAAGCGCCTGGCCGCAGGAGCCGAGACGCTCGGGCTGCAGGAGCTGCAGAGCGCCCGGAGCCGGCTTTTCCCTGTGCTCTGTGCCTGCCCCCGGGCTGAGCTGGGCGGCGCTGCTGCCGCCCGGTGCCGGCTGAGCCGAGAGGGCGGCGGCCTCGGTGGCTGCCGAGCGTGGCAAGGAGCGGGAGCGAGCGGGGCCGGGTCTGTCAGCGGAGGGGAGGGTCCCGAGAGCGGCCCCGGTGCGGCCCCGGTGCGCGGGGCGGGCCCGGCCCGGGAGAGAGGGGCGGGGCCCCGAGCGATGGAGCCGCCCCCGTGCCGGGCAGGGCGGGCCCCGGGGCCGGGCGGGGCCGGGGCTCTGGGGCGGGGCCGAGCGGGGCCGGGGGCGGGGGCGGCTTCAGGGGCGGGGCCGGGCCCGGCTCAGGTGCGCGGGGCGGGGTCCGCACAGGTGCGCGGGGTCCCAGGGCGGCTGCGCAGGGCGGGGCCGAGGTGATTTAAGCCCCCGAAATCGCCCCTGCCGCCATTTGCTCCCTCAGAGCTCGGGGAGGCTGCGGCCGGGCCGGGCTCCCCCGGCGTGGCCCGGGAGAGGCCCCCGCTCCCCCTCTTTCTTCCCCGTCTTTCTTCCCCCTGTTTCTCCTGCCCTTATCCTCCTCCTTCTTCCCCCGCTTATCACCTCTTTCCTACCCCCCCCAGTTTCTTTCTCTCTCCCCCACACCCTCCCTGTCTCTCCCAGCCCCCTGCCTGCCCTCTCCCCAGCGCCCCCCCACCCTCTCTCCCTGCTCCCCTGTGCATCCCCGACCCCCCCCGCCTCCTTTCTCCCCCACCCCTCCTTTCTCCCCTCTCCGTACCCCGTTCCCCAACCCGACTCCCCTCTCTTCCTCCTCCTCTGACCATCATCCCTCCCCCTCACCCGACCTTTCCCTTCCCCCCTCGTTCTCCCCAACCCACCCCGACTCCTCTCCCTACCCCATCTCATCCCTCCCCGTTCCCTCTTTCCCCCGCAGCCGCGGGGCTCGGGGCGCCGGAGAATAAAGCCCAGAGGGCCGGAGCCCGGCGCCCCTGCCCTCGCTGGAGCCTCGCACGGGGGACCCGCTCGGCGGGTCCCCCGTGCAGTACAAAAACAGCGCCGGGGCTCCGGCTTTGCACACATCACACTGGGGATCCCCTCCTCAGGAGGGGTTCCCGGGGGGGGTGGTGGGTTTTGGGGAGGGTGGTGGGTTGGGGTGGGCCCCCTCCTCAGGAGGGGTTCCCGGGGGGGTGGTGGGTTTCGGGGAGGGGGGTGGGTTGGGGTTGGGGTGGGCCCCCTCCTTAGGAGGGGGTCCCGGGGTGGTGGGTGGGATGGGCCCCCTCCGGAGGAGGGGGTCCCGGGAGGGGGTCAGGGTGGGCCCCCTCCGGAGGAGGGGGTCCGGGGGAGGGGGGTGGGGCGGAGGGGGGACTTTCCCCCCCTCCAGTCCCCGCCCCCTCTCCCGGACCCCCTCCTCCGGACGGGGCTCACCCCAGCCCCCTCCCCGGGACCCCCTCCTCCGGACCGGGGCCCCGGGGGGAGGGAGGGGCTGTTGGTTTGGCCTGTGGTCTCTATGTCTGTTCATGCCACAGAGTGACGTGACCCCCCCCCTCTGCTTCCCCCCCCACCCCCCTCCCCGAGGCCCCGGTCCGGAGGAGGGGGTCCCGGGGAGGGGGCTGGGGTGAGCCCCGTCCGGAGGAGGGGGTCCGGGAGAGGGGGCGGGGACTGGAGGGGGGGAAAGTCCCCCCTCCGCCCCACCCCCCTCCCCCGGACCCCCTCCTCCGGAGGGGGCCCACCCTGACCCCCTCCCGGGACCCCCTCCTCCGGAGGGGGCCCATCCCACCCACCCCCCCGGGACCCCCTCCTAAGGAGGGGGCCCACCCCAACCCACCACCCTCCCCGAAACCCACCACCCCCCCGGGAACCCCTCCTGAGGAGGGGGCCCACCCCAACCCACCACCCTCCCCGAAACCCACCACCCCCCCGGGAACCCCTCCTGAGGAGGGGGCCCACCCCAACCCACCACCCTCCCCGAAACCCACCACCCCCCCGGGAACCCCTCCTGAGGAGGGGATCCCCAGTGTGATGTGTGGAAAGCCGGAGCCCCGGCGCTGTTTTTGTACTGCACGGGGGACCCGCCGAGCGGGCCCGGCCCGTGTGGGGCTCCAGCGAGGGCAGGGGCGCCGGGCTCCGGCCCTCTGGGCTTTATTCTCCGGCGCCCCGAGCCCCGCGGCTGCGGGGGAAAGACGGGACAGAGGATGGGAATAAGGGAGCAGAGGGGGTCAAAGAAGGAGCGCAGGTGGGGGGTTCGGGGTGTGCAGGGAGAGGTGGGATGGGGGGACAGGAAAGGAGGCGGGGGGAAGACGAGGACGGAGCACAAGTGGGGGGTCAAGGTGCAGAGGGGAAACGAGGGAAGAGGAACACGGGGAGGTGGAGGGGGAAGGAAAGGTGGGAGACGGAGGGGGAGGATTGAGGGCAGGTGGGGGGAACTGGGAGGGGAAGGGGAGCAGGGTGAGGGGGCAGGGGGGACCCGGGATGGGGGCGAAGGAACGGTGGAGAAGGGGAGAGAGGGTGGAGGGGTAGGGCAGGGTTGGGGTGTGTAGGGGGACAGGGAGGGGGGATGGGGGGGACCGGGCCGGGGGGGGAGGGAGGGGAGGGCTAGGGGGGAGAGGGGGGGGGGTAGGGGGGGGGGTGTAGGGGGTGGGGGAGGGGAGGCAGAGGGAGGAGAACGGAGAAGGGTTAGAAGAAGACAAACTAACACAAATATAAAGGAAAAGAACTACAGAGACATAGAAATATGGAAATACAGAGATCTAGAGCCCGGTCGGCCACAACCGTTCCCACCGAGCGCCGAGGGAGCAAATGGCGGCGGCGCCGATTCCCGAGGCTTAAATCCCCTCGGCCCCGCCCCGCGCAGCCGCTCTGGGGCCCCGCGCACCTGTGCGGACCCCGCCCTTCACACCTGTGCCGGGCCCGCCCCGCCCCGCCCGCGCCCGTAAATGCCGGCGGATCCGCGCCCGCTCCGCTTTGTGCGGTGGATGCTCATCCTGCTCCTCCCGGGCTGTGGCGGGACCGTCGTTCGGAGCGCTGTGCGGAGCCCGGCACCGGGGGCTGCTCCCGGCGCTGCGCCGAGCCCGAGGCGCTGAGGTGGGAACGGGACCCGGGCCCTGGGATTCGGGGCTGGGTCCTGTCGGTGTCTGCTGGGGGTCCCGGGCCGAGCCGCTTGTCTCTCGGCGGGCGGGGTGCGGCTGCCGGGCTCGGAGAACTGAGGTGGGATGGGGGATGGCATTAGGCATCGGGATCGCCGCGGCTGGCAAGTGCCGCTCCGGGATTGGCGCTGGCGCCGAGCCCGGCGCTGCCGCTCCGGCTGCGGCCAGCGCGGGGCTGGGCTCCCGCCGGAGCTCCGGCTACGCTCCCGCTGCGGCCGCGGGGAGCCGGGGCCGTGCCGGTGCCGGGCCCGCCGGGAGGGCGGCGCTTCCCCACAGCAGGCGCTGGATCGCGCCTGGAAGCGGCCGGGCCGCGGGGACCGCCCGTGCCCGCCCCGGCACCCCCCGAGGCCGCCGCTCCCTCAGCGCCGCCCGCCCTGTGGGGCGCCCCCTGGCGCAACCGGAGCGCCGGCGCTCCCGGCCCGGCCCCGCCCGCAGCCCCCGCGGGGACGCGGAGCTCCCCCAGCCCCGGCACTGCCGAGGCCGCCGCTCCCCCTGCCCCGGGCCGCTCCCCCGGGGGCCTCCCGCCCGCCGCGGCCCCGCCCAACCAGCGCGCCTGCAGCGGGACGAGCCGCTCCCCCGGCCCGGCCGCTGGCGCCGAGGCCGCTGCTGCCGCTCCTGCTCTGACTGCGCCCGCTGCGGGACCGGGGCCTCGCCGGGGCTCGCTGCTGCTTGAGCCGCTCATCCCACAACTGCCGCTTGAGACCTGATGCTCTCCTTCCTCCCCCCCGCTTTCTCTGCGGCTTGCACGCTCCACTGCAAAAACCTCTGGCTTTAAAAGGCCAGGGAAAAATGTTTCTTCTTTATTTCCAGAGCACAGGAGATCTTGAGTGGCAATGGCTACACAAGGACCACCAAGTCGAACCCTTATGTGAATGGCTCCTCTGGCCACTGAACCCACACCTGGGCACTCTCAGCAGCCTGCTCCAGCCAAGCCAATCTCAGCTCCTGGCAATGTCCTGCCTGGGATAGGAATGCCAAGTGCCAGCAAGGTCATTCCTATGCAAATACAACTCTTTCTTTTATGCTAATGCTGCTTGCCACACCAGCCCCTGTAATTGCCATAGGGCAGAGCTCCATGGCCAGCACCTGATCATGCAACAACACAGGTGAGCAGTTGTGTGACAGCACTGAACTCTTCCCATAACCCTGATTTCCTGCCCTTTCCAGGATTTACCCAACAGCTGTAAAGGTGCTTGTTCCATGGCCCTTTCCAGGGAGAAATGAGCAAGGCAAGTCCTGAGGGTTCACTTGCTCCACGGCCAAAGCTCTTCTGGAGAGGGTCAGGGCTGCTCCTGCCTGCAGAGGGGCCTTTCCCACAGGTGAGTGTTCACAGCCCAAAATCCCAGGGGCTGCTGAGGCCGGGCCAGCTTTTGTGGCCCAGAGCTGCACAGAGCTCTCAGCAACTCCTGCTCACTGCCAGGAGTGTTCCTTGGTGCTCCTTCTGTGTGTCCCAGCTGGCAGGGAATGGGGGGAAGGAGAAGGCCCAGGAAGGGAAGCAGCAGCTCTTGTGCTTTGGATTTGCAGAGAGGAGCTGTGCCTGCAGTGTCCTGCCCGTGGCACACAGTGTGCCAAACACACATCCCTGGAACGGGCACTGGGCTGCCCGGGCAGCGCTGGGATGGACATGGATAAAGGGCTGCCCGCGGCCCCTCGGCCAGGGGCTGCTCTGAACAGGCACCCAGAGATGCTTCAGTCCCGACAGACCCCACTGACACCCCAAAAATGCCCCAAGGAACAGCTGGCACTGGGCAATGTCAGAATGGGCTGTTTGCAGAGGGGCTCAGACAGCAATTCCCAGTGCTGACCTCCCACACACCTGCCAGCTATGTCCCAGCCACCCAAAATGCCTTCCCTTCCAGCCTGAGGCCATCATCCCTCAGCAGTGTTAAAGCCAAGGCAAGCTTCGCCCACAGCAATGAAATGCCAAGCAATGCCCTCAGAGATGCCTTCAAATGAAAGGTCAGAGTCAGAGAAATCTCTTTGGATTGAGTTGGGAGTTTTTGGGGAGCCAGCTGGAACTGCACAACTGATGGAAAGCTTTCCCAGGTGGCTCCCACTGCAGGTGCCCTGAAGGCAGGGATGTGCATCCCTTTCCTGAGGGAAAAGAACTTGCAGAGGCCACTCCTGAGGCTCTGGAATGAAATCAACTCCTGCAGGGAGAGAAGTCCTCCCGTGGGCACAGGGGCTGCCTCAGCAGGGGCTGGGAGCGTGTCCAGCCAGCGCCTGTTCCTGCTTTCAAATATCACCTGGAGCCCCAGCTCGGGGGGTGCAGGCAGCTGAATTCCAGGGAACTCTGTCAGGTGCCCCCAGGGACATTGGGGGGGGGGGGGCTGGGGGATGAGGGTTACAAACAGCAAATTCTATGGAACATGAAGCTGTCCTTGCCCTGACCCTGCTGAGCTTCCCTGGAAGCTCTGCTGGGTCCTGACACAGCTGGTGTTAAATAGGCAGCTCTGCATGGGAATATCCATGCTCCAGGAGGCGCTGGGAGGCTATGCCAGTGGCAATTCAGCAGGGAATTCAGGGCTTTGGGTAGAATTCATCTGAACTAGCAAAGCCAACCCCCAAATCTGCGCACCACCCAGGGAACAATCTTTGTGCTGCCCTGGCAGCCAAAGCCCCTGGGCTGGGAAATGTCAGCAGGCAAATGGATGGAATGATCTAAATGCCAGCATCCCCCAAAGGGACAATGCCATCACCTCCCTTTGCTCCCCAAGTGTCCACTGTGTTCCCCACAGGTGCCCTGGGGATGCCAGGGAGGTGCCTTTGCCCACAGTGCCTTTCTCCTGCCCCTCTCCAGCCTGAGGCCTCTTCTCCCTTCCCTGCCAGCTGCTGCCAAGGAAGGAAGACACAGTGAGTGCTGAGTTGACCTCCAAATAGTCCTTCCCTCACCTTGAGATGACCTGAGATTTTACCCCCAAAATGTCCCCATCTGCCTCCTTCTGAGTTCCTCATTTTTTACAAGGAAGCATTCTTTCTCTGCTCTGGAGATTACCACAAGATTTGCCCCCAAAACTTTCCCCACCTGTCCACTACCTCTTTCCTCATTTCCACCTCAATCTTTTCATTCTTTGCCCTACAGATGCTTTCAATTTTTACCCCTCTGAACTTCCCTACCTGTCCATAAGTGATTACCTCAGTTTACCCCATCAAGTGCATGCTCTCTGCTACAGATCACCTCAGATTTTACCTCCAACATTTTCTGCACATCTCCACCACTGACTGAGTACTTTATTTTTACCTCCAAATACTCATTTTCTACCATGGAGATTCCCTCAAGTTTTACCTGCCAGATTTACCCACCTGTCCACAGCAATTCCCTCAGTTTACCTCAGGATGCTCCTGCTCTCTCCTAGAGATGACCTCACATTTTACCCCCTCAGTTTTCCCTACCTGCCCAGTTCTGATCACCTCCTTTTTACCTCAAAACATGAGTTCTTTCTTCTACTGATGAACTCGGATTTTATCACCAAAATGTCTATTTTGTCCCCTGTACACTGACTAGATTTTAAAACCCAAACCACGCAGGTTATGTCTGTCTTACCCCCAAAATGTTCATTCTGTCCCCTACAAATTAGGTCAGATTTTTTCTCAAAACCACTTATGGTTCCTACATAATTACCTCAGGGTTTGCCCCCCACATTCTACCTCATCTTGACTACTGATCACCTCATTGCTTCCTCAATATGTTCATTCTTTGCCCTACAGATCTTCCCAAGTTTTACACCCCAAATTTCCTTGCCTAGCCCCAGTGATTGCCTCAGTTCATGTCAGTGGTCACACTCTCCCTAGAGATTACCTCAAGTTTAACCCCCAAAATTTTCCTTAACTGTCCACAACTTATTACCTCATTTTTACCAAAAAAGATTCATTCTCAACCTTTAGATCATTTCAAGTTTGACCCCCCAAAATTCCCCTACCTGTCCACTACTGATTCCCTCATTCTTCCTTCAATATTTATTTCCTTTCTACCATGTAGCTTCTATCAAGATTTACCCCCAAAGTTTTCCATCTGTCTACTACTGCTTACCTCATTTTTACCTCAAAATGTTCTTTCTACAGCTTATTTAATATTATTTTTACACAAGTTTCCCTATCTGCCCACAACTGATTCCCTCATGTTACCTCAGTGTGTTCATGCTCTCCCCTAGAGATTAGCTCAGATTTAGCCCCCAAATTTTCCCCACATGCTCAGTACTCATCACCTCCTTTTTCCCTCCAAGTGTTCATTCTCTGCTCTTGAGACTTTGTCAAGTTTGGCCTCCAAAATTTTCCTTCTTTGTCTATTACTGAGTACCTCATTTTTGCTCCAAAATATTCATTCTGTCCCCTACAGATTACATCAAGTTTTACCCCCCAGTTTTTCCTTCCTGTACAATATTAACTCTTTTCTGCCCCAAAAATGTGCATTCGTTCCCCTAAACATCACCTCAGCTTTTCCCTCAAAAATGCCACCTTGCTCTGCTTGACATCCCCTCCCATTTTCCTACACAAACAATTCTTGTGTCCCCTCTCAGTCACCCCAGGTTTTCAGCTGAAAATGTCTCCTCTGTCCCCTCAAAGTCATCCCAGGTTTTCCCAGTGAGGAGCTGCAAGGAATTCAGGCAGGGCCAATGACACCAGGGAACAGCTGTAAATTCAGAGGCAGAGAGAGAAGATCTACCAGGAAAGGGGAAAGGTTCAGAAAACATTTCTGCAATTAATTAATAATTATTTCCAGTTCCCCACTGAGAAGAACACAACCTCACAGCTGTTAAGGCCTGACAGTTCCCTGCAGGGAGAGCTCAGCCCATGTGCCCAGAGGCAATCGCAGCATCTGCAAGAAAGAAAAAAGCAGCAAAAGGTGATTGCTTCTCTTTCAAAGTTATTTCAAGTGCTCACACCCAAACCCACCTTTGCTCTTGATTCTGGCCGGGTGCATGGTGAGCAGTGGGCACAGGTCATGTCATCCATGCTGGTGTGAGTGATGCTTTCTGGGGGAAAGCAGCTGATCTCCAAAGTTCCCTTCCTGCCCTGTGCCTGATCTGCACAGGAGAAAACCTCTTCCAGGAAGGGACTGTGCTCCCTCTAATGCCATTTGCCCAGTCTGTTCCATGGGGATATTGCCAGCCTGGGGCAGCAAAGGCACACGCAGCTCTCAGCACTCCCTGCTCCAAGCACAGCTCTGGGCTCCTTTGCACACTGCCTCTGCCCTGGGGTTTTCTCCAGGAGAAGCCAAGGAATTGCTCCTGGAAGGGTGCAGATTAAGTTATCCCAAAGGGAAGCAAAGAGTAAGTACTCCAGGAAGAGCCCTTGGGATCTGCTGGGCTGAGGTGGGAAGGGGACATTCATTCCCTGCAGGGCCAATACACAACAACCTCCAAGCCAAAGCACAGACTGGCAGGTGGGGTCTGACAGCAGCACTCTGACAAACCTCCTTGTCATTCTTCCCTGCAGTGACTTTTGCAAGCAAACTCTGAAGCTGACAAGCCCAGAAGCTCCATCCAGCCACTCTGGAAGGAAAGGATACTCCCAGGGATGAGGCACATTCCCAGCAAACTCTCCCAACACAGCCTGGAGGCAGCGCTGGAGCTCGGGTGTGGGGCTGGGAAGGGCTGCCAGGAGCACGCAGCCCCCAGGTGGGGTGGCAGCGGCAGCAGCAAATTCCCACAGGCTGATGGCACAGCAGAGAGACAAAGGCCAGCAGTGCCCACGGGAGGTGCAGGGTTAATTCTGCTCCCTGCCCTGCCCCATCCCCGCAGGAAATCTCCAAGGGGGAGAGAAACTCTCAGGGTGCCCAAAATGCAGCATCTGTCACCCTGATCCAGCTTCAACTCAGCATGGGGGGCCAAACTCCCCCCACAGGTAAACACTGAGCTGACCTGGTCAGTCTCAAACACAGCCCCAGTTCTCACCTCCAGCCTGCTCCTGGGGCTGCTGCCACATTCCTGACAAGGAGCCCCTTTGGACAGGGCTCTCTCTGTGTCTCAGGTGCTGGGCACTGCAGGGACCAGGGCAGCCCCCTCTGGGGACAATTGGGGATTCATCCCACACCATGGGCAGGACCAGGGGCCCTCCAGTACAGGCTGGTGGGGCCAGAGCCCATTGGGTTTGGCTGCTCAAACACCAAAGCTTTTGGCAAAGATGGGACAAGTTAAGTGGGTTTTCCTGGCCTGAGAGAGAGAAGAAATTGTTGAAATTAAGCATGGCAATTAAGTCCACTGTGGAAGTCAAAGGCTCCTGGCTTTCCCACTCCTGTTCTGATTGCTCACTAGAAGGTTTTATCCATAAAAAAATGAGAGGTGGCACCAAATAAAAGAGCTCTTTTTCAACATTTTTCCCCTACTTACTTTCATACCTAAAAAGGATGTCCATTTTTTCTTAGTGCATTCTTTGCCTAATTTTAACAGAACTGTTTTCCTTCCAGGCCCCACTTGTGGGTTCTTCACTCCTTTGCCATTGGACTTTGGACAAAGGAAGAGAAGCATCTGCTCCAAACGGGTGTCATCCTATGGGGAACACACGCTGCCTCACTCTCCCCATTCTGGATGCTGGCTCCAATCCAGTCTGAGTTTTCCCCTGTTTTCCATGTCTAAGGACAGGAACTTGTCCTGGTCAGGGTGTAAGGCCTTAAACTGCACCTTGATCTGGGGGGCTGGGACTGGGATTCCAGCAGGGAATTCATTGTTTTACAAATAAAAGTTATTCCAGGGAGCTGCTGCTTCACCACACAGTGTCAGCAAAAGAGAGAGAACACCAAAGGTGTATCCAAAACCAAGGATGGAATGATTCCTCCTGCTTTGAGTGGGATCAGGGCTTATGGTGCCCTGGAATGACAAAGAACTTCTCCCTCAGCCCCCTAGAGAGCCCTCAAAAAGCCAAAGTGCAGCAGGGAAGGAAGGAAAGGCACCTGCTGGGGACAGCACAGCTCCAGCTGCTCATGGGGACTGGGACTGAGTCTGGAGCCAAAAGCCCCTTCCCAGGCTGGAGGGGCTTGCCTAAAGCACCACCTCTGGGAAGCAAAGGGCTATGGAAGAAATGGAGTGGGAATTTACAATAATAATCATAATGGATCGGGAAAGAGCAACAACAGAAGCAACAATCATTCCAAGGGAGCAGGAGGGATGCTGAGCTTTAAACAAGGTTTGAGTGAGGCAGCAGCTCCTGGCAGTTCTAACCCACAGCTCCAGCTCTGCGATTCCAGGAGCACTGCAAGCTCCTCCTGCCCAGTCCCTGGCTTTGCCTCCTGCCAGTACTCGGCACCTCGGGCACGGGTGGCTGCGAGTGCTCCAGTGCTGCTGCCCCGAGGGAGCGGGAAAATGGCCACTAAACCCCTTCCCACTGGGCTGGCTCCGAGCTCTGGCTGGGGAAAACATTTGGCACCCCGGCATTTCAATGCAATCAGTTTCCATCACTTTGAAGATGCACTGAATAAACCCAGGGCACATAAGTAAACCTCTCCCCATAAGGAGAGCCCCAGGGAATACACAATTCTTCCTATGCCTGGCCAAAGAAACCAGGAGCCAGGTTTTGGGGAAGAGACTCCAGACTCTTATCTCCTTCCCTGGCTGTAAACCACTTGCAGAGGCTTTGGAGTTCATACAAGCTTGTCAGGATTTGGCTACTTCATTTAAATTCCATTCAGATACTGGAATGGAAGTGTCCTAAAGGCACCTCACTCAGACTTTAAGCCCTCTACCACCAAAGAATTTAGATGCTCTTTTCTTAGGAACACCCCACCTCTGCTTCTTTAGGTGTCTCCATGTGGGACATCAATTAAATGCGGACAAATTTTAGAATGCAGCTTCCAAGTCAAGTTACCTGCTAGGAAATTACTCCAGCTCTCTGGCACCTTGGGCTGTTTTAAACACAGCCTGGCCCTTCATGGCTGAGGCTCTGAGCTACACAACTTGTGAGCTGGCAAGTAACAGCAGCTGAGGTCTCATCCCAGCTGTACACAAAAACAGGGAGTGGGGGCTGCACTTGGATACATGCAGGCAGGGTTGGGCCCCTTCTGAAAGCTTCAATCCCTGTTTTTCAGAGACTCAATCAGGGATAATGACATTTTAGCAAAGCTCTCTTAAGGCACGTGAAAACCCGAGCAAGAAAATGGAATCAAAGCCTTTGTTCCACTGGCCTCACGCCCCAAATTCCAACGGGACAGACAAGTCCCTCTCCTCGCAAGGCAACGTCTCCTACCTGGATCTGTGCCTTCCCCAGCCTTTGGTGGCCGTTGTCTCCATCCTCCCACACCTCCTCATCTTCCTCCTCAGCAGGCCTGGCTTCCTCATCCTGCAGAGCAAGCACAGGGACACTCACCAGCCTGCTCATCCCAAACCTGGGCAGCAGGGATGGACTGCTGGGACCCCCTGGACACTCACCCCTCTGCTGGCCACCATCCCTGCTCTGCAGTCCATTCCCGTTCCTGGCCTGGCATCTCCTTTGAACGGGATGTTAAACCACAACCACTTGCTCTGCTGGGTTTTGGGACATCAGAGACTCCCCCAAGGCAATGGACAAAGCTCCTGTTCCCACAGCCTCTGCCTCCCAAAGCCCTGCTAGGGCCAGGCAGAGCAAGGGAAACCCCTCAGTTCCTGCTGGAAATTTCCTCTTGTGCCCGTAAACCCAGGGAAATCGTGGCTGCCCCATCCCTGGAAGTGTTCAAGGCCAGGCTGGCCGCAGCTTGGAGCACCCTGTGGATGGAATGAGGTGATCCTTAAGGTCCCTTCCCACCCAAATTATTCCGCCATTCCAGGATGATTCTGTGATCTCTCCCTGCATTTATTTTGCATCGTTTCCTCTCTAATCTGAATTCCCAAATCGAAATGATTTTTTAAAGAAATCATTTAAAATTATCCCAGGAATAAAAAGGGGTGCATCAAACATACAAGAATCATTCCTACCTCCATCAAATCATTGTTAATTGGAAGCCTATTTCCTCATCTCTGTCCTTAGTTTTCCTTTCCTAGGAAACCTTATGATCCCACAGTTTCTCCAAGAGATTTACTGGGATTGCAGAAAGGTTTGCTTTGCCAGGGAGGCTGGGGGGTTTACAACACTTGTTCCTCTGCATCTTTATCCTTTCACCAGCTTTCCCCTGGAACGGTGCTGCAAGAGAAGTTCAGAATTACTAGAAATGGATCAGGTTCACCTTTTTTCCTCATTCTTTTCCAACGACTTCCAAATTCTTGGAATTATCCTCAAATGAGGCCTAGCAAGCTACTGTGAAAATATCAATCAGAGGAACATCTTGACAAGAGAAAACCACATCCAGCAGCAGCCAAAACAATGCCACTGCTATTCTTACCTGGTCTCCAGGTGCTCCAGCCAGAGCTCCCAACACCCACTGCCATTCCATGAGGGTGAGGAGGCAGTTTTGGACGTGTTCTTTGCCACGGGATGGGATAACAGAGCCCAGAGGGTCTTTGTGTCCCTTCCAAGCCACCCCATGATTCCATGATACCATCAGCACCTATACCAATTCCATTCTGGAAAGCCCAATTCCATTCCTCCCATCAACTCAGAATTTCTCCCTTCCTCTCTCTGCTCCACATCAGGCATGTGTTGCCACAGGCATGGGATGCCTCAGCACTGCCTGGGAATGCCACTCAAGGCTGCCCTGGTGGCCTCAGTGCTCCAAAATGCCCAGCTGGCTCCCGTTCCAGTCAGGAATGTCCCAAACAGCAGCGTGGGGTGTGCCCTCTGCATCCCACCATTGGGGCAGCTCCCATAGAATGTGACCAACTTACTGGGTTTGGAATTCCCGGCTTAAAAGTCAGGTGGTGGAATATCCTCTCCTGGGAATATCCGGAAGACCAGAAGGCTCCCTGGAAGCCACAGGTCAGGGACAGAGTCAGATGAACGATCCTGAACTGGTTTTCAGGGGATGCATCCCCAGCCTGTGGCTGCAAAAACTCCAGAGCTGTTCCTTCCCCTTGGGACAGCCAGGGAAAACATCCCCAGCATGGATTTCTGACAGGAAAAAACTCACTGCTCCAGGCTACTTGGCTCCTCCCAAATCCAGGCCAGCACTCCAACAGGCTCTAAGGACAAAACAACAGCAAAGACCATCTCAGGGCACACGCCACGAGCTGGGCGTCACATTCCTCACTGGAACTGGGCTGTTCCCACATCCCTGGGACAGTCGGGAGCATCCCCCGTTCCTCACTCTTCCATTCAGGACAAAGAGACAACAGAGCTGTCAAACAGCCAGTGTGTAACCCCAACAATCCAGGGAAAACCACCTTGCTCTGGGGAGAAACATCATGCCCAGTTATGGAAAAAGCCAAAGAGCAGTACTGGAAACACTCCCGGGCATGGAGGCTCCCAGCTCCGGAAATGCAGCTCACAGGCTTCTTCCCATGGGAACCCCAATCTTGCCCGGGACTGGGCTCAGGGAGAAAGTCCTGCCCATTCCACCACTCTGGCACAGACACCCCAGGAAGGTGTCCCTGACCATGGCAAGGGGCTGAACAGGATGGTCTGTAAGGTTCTTGCCAGCACAGACCATTCCAGGAGTTTAAGGTGGATTTGAGCAGCTCCTGGGGACATGAACACCACCCACACCTCCCACCTGGCTCAGCCCAGAGTCCATCCAGCACTCACAGAGAGCTGCTGGGAGCTGAAATTCTCCCTGCTCCCCCTGCCTCCAGCTCCTGGGAAAGAGGAGCTGCATCCTGGTGGGTGCCCCTGGCTCTGGGCAGCTGTTGCCTTCAGGCGGGGGGATGGCTCGGGCAGCTCCGGTGACTGTTCCGCCTCGATGATTTTGTGTTTTCCTGCATTTCCCTGGGCTGGAGGGGAGCAGGGGGTGCGGTGGGAGTGCGGGAAGGCAGCGGCGGGGAGGGCAAGGAGTGGGGCCGGGCACCGCACGGCGCAGGGGGGCTTCTGCTGGCACTGGAGGGGCGCGACCGTACGGAGGCGTCCCCGCCGCTGCCGGCCACTGCCCACGGGGCTCCTGCCCGCCCCCGGCGCCACTGACCCCACACCCCGTGTCCCCACACTGGGAACCACCACGGAAAATCATGCTGGAACCTCTAATCCTGAGCCCAAGCCTTGACCTTTTACCCCCTGACCTTTGACCCCTTGACCCATTCCTTGACAACCCGACCTTTGATCCCTGACCCCTGACCATCCACCTTTACACCTTGATCCCTGACTTTTGACCCCCAACCTTAGCCCTTTGACCCTTACCTTTTGACCCATGACACCTGACCCCAGGACCTTTGACCCCCCTGAGCCCTGTGACCTTTGCCCCAACCTTCTACATGTGACCTCTGTGCTTTGACATTGACCACCTTGACCTTTGACCCCTGGACTTTGACCTTTGATTCCCTGACCCCCCAACCTTTGCCCTGACTTTTGTCCCTTTATCCCCTAACCTTTAACCCCCTCTACTTTATACCCTGCACTGCTCTTGCTGCCTGGAACCCCTCACTCCTGCTCTACACGCCCCAGCCCCCAACTCGTACCTGTCACTCTCCAGCCTGCAGATGTCATCCCCACCTTTTTGGTGTGGGGCTTGGCCTCCTCTGAGGGTTCCAGGGTTATCCCAGCACCAGGCTTACTGAGCTGTGCTGCACTGAGGGTTCCAGGGTTGCTGCATTGTGCTGCTGGTGGGGGGAAAATGGTGCTGTTAGGGGTGGTGTAAGGGCTGGTGCACCTTTTCCCTGTATTCCTAACCTCCACTGTGTACTCTCCACCCTGTTAGGGAGGCTCTTTGTTTGGCTGCACCCAAACCTTGGCGATGAACATCGCCTCACAGACAGGACGGGACCAAGGAAAAACAAAACCCAGATGGGGGAGAAAAAAAACCTCACAGCTGGCTGTTTTCTTATTATAAAGTTAAAAATCAGTTGAAAAAACTGAAAGGCAAAAATCACACACACAAGGTTAGAACCAGTCAACACACACGCTCTCACAGACTGACACACGCAGACACAGACAGACACACACTCTCACAGACAGACACCCCTTCTTCAGCTTACACACTGACTGCAGCCCTTACTCACAACACTCCACTGATGAAGACGCTTCAACGCATCTTCCAACTGCTGCTCCCTGACGTGGAAGGGCAGATTCTGGGAAAAGCGGTAGCATCGGTGACTGCAGGGATCGGAATCGGCCTTGGGGACCTGCAAGACAACATGAGGCAGTCTACAAGTAGCTGACAGCTCGGAGTTATCCCCATACACCAGGCCCGTAAGTTTTCTACACAAAACCCCACAGACAAGAGATGAACCACAAAGTTTTACAACTGTTCAACCCAGCCACGACTCTACGTGCCAGGGCAGGGCAGCTCCAAGTGTAAGCACACCAAATAGAAGCAAAGATGACACGAGGACTTGAGATAACTCTCCAGAAGATAAATTCTAGACCCGATATGCTTGGAGGCAATGGAACCTACGGAACTACCACAGTGAGGAGGGTCCAGAGAAGTCCATGGCCCATGAAAAAAAGATACTACCAAAAGTGAGAAGGAAGATGGATGAGAACATCTTGTGTACTCCTTCTGCTCTCCAAAAGCAAAACTGTAAAGATGCCGGAATGAGCCTGATCCGGGAAAGGACGCGAGCAGAGACCCCCGCTGCCGCTACGGCCCAGAACGAGGCCGAGAAAGCACCGAGACGTAACAAAGCCCTGTGACACAGGAGAGGATGGACACAAACTACAGAACACAGACACAAATGACATAACACAGACACGAGCTGAACCTGCCCAGCAACGGGCACAAGATTCCTAGAGCAAGATGAGCCAGAAGCTGGCGATGCCGAAGGAAAGAAGGCTCTATGGCAACAGCACGCGACAGTGAAACGTAACTCCTTCCAAGAAGCCAGTGCCAAAGCAGCTCAGAGGATGCTTGAGAAGCTCGGCAGGCCTAGAGAAGGAGGCAATGACTGCCAGGTGATACAAAGGGATCCCTAGGGAAGGACTCTGCCACCAAAGGCTGAAGTGACGTTGCAAAACGTGACCAACCAGCAAGTGGCCAAGATGCCCGCGGGCGGCTACGCCAGCGAGTAGGTGAAATGGAGACCGTGGCGATCGTGCCAGACCCGAAGGCGAGCTCCTCGGGCAAAAAGATCCACGATGACGGCGAGACTCAAAGGCCGATGACAGAGATGGGTGGGAACTGCCCTGCCCAGCAAAGGCTCGGGTGATGCTGAGGAGAAACCCTCTCCCTTTACTTCCAAGGGGCCCTCCCACAACAGCCCTCTCCTCTAAGCTAACTTCCAATTGCCTCCTGGAACTCCAAAGGCCTTTCCCTTCTCCCAACCACCGCTCCCAACACTTAGCTTTCTGAAGACAAACGGACAAAATCCATCCTTGGCAGAAAAAATGCATCAGCACCTCAGATGTCAACACGTTCCCCACGGTCCGCTTTGGCAGCTGCAAAAGATGGAGAACAAGGAGAAAATTCAGCCTCTGACAACACACGCCAAAAGAGACCCCTTCCGCAAGGCCCCCTCCCTCGAAACTGCCGAGGCTCAGCGCTTACCTGCTCTCTCCAAACTTCAGCTCCACACCTGCTCACGGTACCTAAGACAACAAAACAGAAAACGTCACTGTTGCCCTCCAGAAGAGCATCCCCGGGCTACTCCACACCACTGCCCCGGCTCACCTCAAATCCTGATCTGACTCTGGAGGTGGCCAGGACAAACCTGCACAATGAAAAGGGACACGCTCAGCACGCTGCCATAGACCGCTGGCCTATCAGCCACCCCACCTAAATGCCAACTCACCTGCTCGCCTCTGGCCCTTGGCACGCCCAGGGCAGCAGCAACACCTGCAGAGAAGCAAAGCAAAAACACACAAAACATGCTGAGAGACTGTGAAACCACAGCCTCCCTGCTCCGACTGAAGTACACCACACCTATACCTTAGGCTTGCACGCTCCAGCATCCAGGGCCAGGACATCCTGCAAGTGGACCACCTAAAACACACAAACAACAACGGATGCTTAGAGCTGCACCAAAAATTGAGACCGAGGCCGTAACAACTCATTCTGTCCACCGGTCACTGCTCACCTCGCTCCATCGCCCCTGACTGCCAATATCCGGCATTACTTCCAAAAAAAAAAAAAAGACATGGAACAATGCTGTAACATAGTAGCATGACATAGCCCAGCAGGACTGCAGAGAGGGGCAGAGAGGGAAAGCCGGCCAGGATCTCGTTCCCAGCCCTGAGCAGGGGCTTTACTGGCCTGACTGTCCTGTACTACCCGAGCTCTGGGGACAATGAACCAGGCTCAGTCCCTGCCTCACCACTGGCACCCTGAAATTCTGGCACTGCAAGAGTCAGGGGAGGTTTCAGCAGTGATTTCAGCAAGGTCAGAGCCGCTCCCAGCAAAAGCTGTTCTTAGACTACTCCTGGCAGAAGAACCCAGAGTACCTGCCACTGCAGGATGCTTGTGACTTCCAGGTGGAGGAGAAGGGTGGAAACAATCCAAGATGAAGACAGAATGATGAACACAGCAAAGAGGATTTCTGTATGCTCTGCACTGTTTTGTCACGTTCAGCCCTTCCTGGGCTGTTCTCTGCTTGTTGTTCTCAAGATCAACATCTCCGACTAAGGGCGGGTGATGTGAATTCCAAGGAAGTACAATTCAATTCTCCCCTAGATCTTTCCCTAAAGTACAAGATACTGATTCACCTCCCTTCCCACCAGAGTCAATCAAAGACTATCCAAAAACGTAAATTATGATAATGCGGAATCTGGTCTCCATTAGAAAAATTAATGTAGTATTTTTTATCAGAGCTTTGGTTAAATGTAACAACGCAGGAAGTGCCTGTGCTCAGGTTATTGGAGAGTGCGAGGTTTTCTCATCGCATCAGCCCTGTCAGCTGACAAATGTGGCTGTGCACTAAGGCACAAAGCACCGACGTTTGCACACTACAGCTGGAATCTGCTATCTCCGTGTGCAGACACAACCACTGCTCATCACAGATAAACCCACAAGGGCTGCTCCAGCACTGACTTACCTGGGGAAAAACCAGCACTAAGAGGAGCAAAATAAAAAGCATGGGAGTAGTAGTTTCACCCTGAGCAGCTCCGTGAGATGGGCAGGAATCAGAGGATCCCCTGAGTAACTCTGAACTTGCTTTTCCTGATCACCTTTCACAGAATCCATAGCAGCAACCCATGAACATCCCGTGTGTAGGTTTATTCCAAAACCCACTCGCAGAAACATCAGGATATTGCACCTAAAGCTGCCTCTGCCAGAGGGAAGCAAGAGCTGGGGCTGGGAGAGGAAACAGGCAGGAACTTGCTCTCAGGAGAGGCAGCACGTGGGCTGCTGGCACTGCCAGCAGGAGGACGCAGGTGGGAGCAGGTAAAATTCCAATACAAAATGCAACTGGGGAATGTGACGGTGCAGAGGCTGTAGGTTGGCAGTCTAAGACTTTGGGGTTTATCACAGCTCTGCAAAAGCACCGAATTTCGCCAGCAGGTACCACTCATCCTCCTCAGGACAAGCTTCCAAGAGTTCATCTCTCAATTTGTGCCCCAGTGTGGGCCAAGTGCTGGTGGAGCCTGGGCTGGCACCCCGAGCTCTCACCCCAGCTGGCACCCCCAGGGCTTTCCAACGTGCCACTGCCACCCAAGCCACAATGGTGGGGCCTGAGGAAAGGAAGGAATGAGGAGGGACTTAGGACACAATCCTGCCCTTCAGACAGGCAGATTTACCTGTGCTCCAGTCTCAAGGGGGCTCTCAGTGGATAACTCAAGCATCCCGCGTGGGACACTGGGGCCAAGGAGCAGCTGGAGGCAGCTCTGTCACCTGGGCTACCTGTGTGTAGCCATATTTAGCAATAACTGAATTGATTGAAATAAAGGGTAAAAGCTTGACTCAGCCTGTAACTTTCACCTTTCTTTCAAGTGCAAAAAGAAGCAGAAAAATCCATTCATATTGATGCTTTCCAGCTATGTCTCTTTCAGATTCCCAGGTATTCATCCCCTCACAGAGTTTTAGCGGTGACACAGAAGAAAGTTCTTTGCGTGCTGCCAGAAAAACGAGATTTCTCCCATTTTTTATTTTCACACCTAAAGTATGAAAACATTATCATCACACAGAATAGTTCTGCACACTCTCCTCTGGGCAAGGGGAAGATTCCCTGATAGGCAGATTCCAATCCCTCCTGTCCATATTTACATCCCTAAGGCCTCAGACCCTCTGTAGGTAACCACGGGGTTCCCAGGTGAGAGGAGTCACTGTGAGAACAGAATTAAACCCCAAAGCACCTCTGAGGAGACAGCGCCTGACTCTGGGAGTGCCTCCCTCTCGCGTGGAAGGTGTGGCTTACTCAGGAGTTACTCCAGGAGTTCCTACTCTGCCCAGGCCAGGCCTGCTCCGGACACTCCCCGTGCCCTCAGAGCCACAAACCCAGCTCAGGGCTGGGCTCAGAGCTCCAACACCACCAGGAATGAGCACTCCCTGAGCCCCCTGCCCTCCCAGCCCTGCTCTAGGCTGGGCAGGCACTGAGGGGCTCACTGACACCTCCAGGGTGGCTCTTTAAAGGTGGTGGCACAGGTGCTCCACAGCAGACCTGTGCCAGACCCAACTTCTCCACGGGCAAGGAAGAACCTCCCAAAGCAGGTGACACAAAAAGCTCTGGTGTGGCCCAGGGACTGCTCAAGGTCACAACCAAAATTAGTTCTGAGTTCAGGGTGGTGTCACTTCAGTTCCCTGCCACTGCTGCCACTTCCTGCCACCTTCAGCTTTTGCTCCAGGCACCAAAATATGATTTTTTCAGGGCCAGCCCATCTAAACTATCTGAAATTGCAGCCTGGCCGATCTTGGGAGCTCCCAGACTCACTCATGAGGATGAAGTGACAGACCAGCAGTGAGCACTTCTCCCTCTTCCAGCCAAGCTGTGAATTGCTCCTCCCTCAGCTTCAGCAACCACTTTTCGTGCCAGTTCCTGAAGAGAATCTCGTGCTGAACATCCATCACTTTTTCAGTGCAGAGCATTTGGCTTCATCCTCAAGCCCTAGAAACACTCAGCTAAACCAGCACTAAAACCTGATTAAACTTGCATCCTGCACAGCACAATGAACTTGGACTTGGGCAGGAATCAGAATATCTGGGAATGAAGAGAATCCAAGAGCTCTGAGAGGTTTGCTTTGCCCTTGTCCTGCCTTGGGCTCCTGGCTCTGCCACAGCAGTTACAAGAAGCAGAGCAGCGACCTCCCCTCCCCTCCTCATCAACACAAACCCCCAAAAGCAGAGTTTGTCTCTCTCAGACCCACCTTGAGCTGTGTCCGCAGCAACAACGAGGCTGTTGAAAGCAGCAACCCCACAGCTCGGCGTCTGCAGGGCTGCACCCTCTCCATCCTACAGCCTCTCCATCTCCCCACAGCTTGGAGTGATCTGTTCTCCCAGTTTAGAGAAGGTGACACCAACCTCACTTTGGTTTGGGTACAAACTCTGAGGCAGACACTGAAGGCAAAGGAAGACGAGGCCTTGGTGGGAAGGGACCTTAAAGCCCATCCAGTGCCACCCCTGCCAAGGGCAGGGACACCTTCCACTGTCCCAGGCTGCTCCAAGCCCCAGTGTCCAGCCTGGCCTTGGACACTGCCAGGGATCCAGGGGCAGCCACAGCTCTCTGGGCACCCTGTGCCAGGGCCTGCCCACCCTCACAGGGAAGGATTTCTTCTGCGTATCTACTCTGAACTGAAGTTTAAGTATCTAAGCTCAAGTTTAGTTATTGCTGAGCCTCTGCTGAAGATAACTGAGACACCATAGTAGGAGAGAAAGGAAACAAGCCTGTAGAACGAACCACAGGCGAGTAACAAACCAAAATGATGTGGCCAAGAACAATTATTGCCACAGAAAAGAAACCTCAGTCACCAAAAACTCCAGTCTATTCCTACATCCTCACCCAGGGGGACTCCAAACACGACACTGCAACTCATGCTCCTCCCAGCTCCACACACACATTGCTGGGACCTCTTGCAAGCTGCTCGAGCTCTCTCCACGTGCCAAATCTGCCCATGGCAGAGGTGCTGCTTTCCTGGCTCAGCTCCCAAGACTCAACTCTCAGTATTTCCGCCCTCAATACTGTAAATTTCTGGTGATCTGGAGCAAAGATTTCTGGCTTGCTGTGTGGCTTCTCACACAGAACCTGACCCCAGGGGCTCAGTCTCACTCTCTCCGTGTTTGACACAAGTCATAAAGCAAGAGCTGCAAAGACATTTCGAGGCAGTATCAGGGGCCTGAGACAGCTTTTGAGATCAAAGTTGAAATCCACTGTTTCCTTTCCTTGCTGTTAAACTGTACTGGAGTCCTGGGGGCACTTTTGGGCGCCACAATATAAAAAAGATACAAAGCTGACAGCATCCAAAGAAGGGACATGGGGATGGGGAAGGGTGTGGAAGGACCATGAAAGAGCTGCTGAGGGCACTGGGTTTGTTCTGGTAGAGAAGCGTGAGGTCAGAACACATCGGGGGCTACAGCTCTGATCTCCGCTCCCTGGGACACAGACAGGACCCAGGGAGCAGCTGGAGCTGGGCCAGGGCAGGCTCAGGCTGAGATCAGGGAAAGGCTCTTCCCCCAGAGGCTGCTGGGCACTGCCCAGGCTCCCCAGGGAATGGGCACGGCCCCGAGGCTGCCAGAGCTCCAGGAGCGTTTGGACAGCGCTGCCAGGGATGCCCAGGCTGGGGCTGTTGGGGGGTCTGGGCAGGGACGGGGGTGGGACTGGGTGATCCCTGTGGGTCCCTTCCAGCTCAGGATATTCCAGGATTGTCTCACTCCCCAACAGGGGAGAGTCTGCTCTCACACAGAGCTGCAAACACACTGTGCAGGAGGCAGCAAATGACAACAATTGACATTGATACATTAATAAAGCCAAGATATTAAGCAAGCCAAAAGATAAATTTTCCCTTTTGTTCCTGACCAACAAGACCTGTCCCAGTCCCACTCCCAGTCCAGCCACTAAGCAACTCCAGTGTGACACAGGGACTGTCTCACACCTCGAGGCCGACACACAACAGCAGCACAGCACCGGGAGTTTAATCACGTTTCCCTCATTAGAGGAGACAATTAATGACCGCTCAGGTGCACAACCACTCCTGCAGAGCGCTTCACTAGACCCCGTTTTGCAAGAACTCCCCCAGGCTGCAAAGCCCCATTTGCCAGGGACCTGAGAGAAGAATTCGGTAGTTTTAAAGGAACGTCAGGAACTAGGAATACACCTGAGAGGAGTTCAGTAGCTGGGAGGAAGCCCAGGTGACAAATGAACACACAGGCCCCAGCAGAACCAGCTCATTCCAAAGAGTGGCACTGAGGAAGGGCCTGGGCAGTCCCACAGGGGCAGGTGGGCGCCTGCCTGCCTGCCAGCACTGGGAACACGGGAATGCTCCAAAGCACCAGCACTCCTGAGAGAATGACCAAACAAGGCTGTAATAAGGCGAGAGATGAGCTGGGGGGGGCAGTGGATCCCACACCTGCCCCTTTTGTCTTTCTACTGTACAGCATCTGCCCAGGCTGTGAGCGAGCTTTGGCACAAGCACTCAGTTCTCCCCCAAAATCCACTGAACCACTTGCTCATCTCCCGAAGAGAATCACAGGCACAGCACTGAATGCACCCATACCCGGGTCACACCTCTCAACGCTTTCTCGCTTTGTTTTGCTCATTGAAAAATGGCAAAAAAGGAAAAAAGTCAGCCCAGAGCCCAGGAACGTTTAAGCGACTTTTACAAAGTCCAACACAACCCCCCCAAGGATGAGGCTTTAGGAACAGCCACCCGCTCACTCCGGGACGGGATTGTGTCCGGACCCGCAACTCTTCCCTCCCTCACCTTCGGCAGCAGCCGCCCGAAGCCAATTCCCCGAGCACGGCAGCCCCGCGAAGCCGCCCAGAGCCGCCGGCCGCCCCCAGAGCCCCGCAGCCCGTGCCGGTGCCAAACCGGGAGAGCAAAGGGGAAGCAACAAAGCCCTGACCAAGCCAATGACCGGAACAGGATTCAATCCATCAGCAGGGAGGGCAGCGCAGCGGCCCCACCGGCCCCGAGCCCGCCCCGAGTCCCCGTTCCAGGGAATGCCCCGGGTTGCGCTGCCCGGGGAGGGACCCCCGCCCTCCCGGGGTGTCCCCCACCGCGGGGCGCGAGCGCGGGGAGAGCCGCGGGTCCCGGCGGGAGCTGCGCCCGCAGCGGCCGATGCCGCCCTCGGGCCCGCCGGTGCCGCCCAGGGGGCGGCCGGGATGTCCCGGGAGTGCCCGGGGCGGGGACGGCGCGGCCCCGGCGCTGCCCCGGTGCCGGCGGGAGGCCAGGCCCGGCCGCGCTCACCTGCGCTGGCCGCTCCGCTAGGCCCGGACCGTCTCTTGGCTGCCGCCACCGGCGAACGATGGAGGAGCCGAGGAGCCGCC
This sequence comes from Coloeus monedula, assembly GCF_965178545.1. Taxonomy (NCBI): domain Eukaryota; kingdom Metazoa; phylum Chordata; class Aves; order Passeriformes; family Corvidae; genus Coloeus; species Coloeus monedula. Next base: position 51,054 of record NW_028120686.1, on the reverse strand, counting down.
GGGGGGCGCGGGGCGGGGCGGGGCGGGCCCGGCCCGGGGGAGGGAGGGGAGGGCGGCTGCCAAGCGGGCGGCCGATCCGGAGGGGTCCCAGCGGTCCATGGCGGGCCGGCGCCGGGCTGGCGGCTCGCAGGGCTCGGGCAGGGCCGCGGCTTGGCCGGGGCTGCGCTGGGCCCGATCCCGATCCCGGCCCGGTCCCGCCTGGCGCTTCCCGGCGGCCCCCGCGCGCCGCCGCCGCCCCGATCACGTGACGCGCGGGGACCCACGTGACCCCGGCGGAGCGCGCGCGTAGGGGGCGTGGCGCGGGTCAGGCCCCGCCTCCCCGCGGGACAGACCGGGAAACACCGGGATACACCGGGACATGTTGATTATTATGCGGGTAATGACCACGGGTGCAGCAAAGAGGAGCAGGGTAACGGAGAACATGGAGATGAGAGCCACCCGGCAGTGCTCCTGCTCGTGTGACAGGCACAGGGAAGCCACTGTGGGAATGAGAATGATGGGAGCGAGGAAGGTCAAGCATTGAGCACCCCACAGCACCCACATCATGGGATTGGGAAGGTCACAGCGGCAGCAGAGCTTGCAGAGCTTTTCCATGTCCTTTTTGGCGCCGATGGCTGTCATCCAGAAGAGCGCCCAGTAGCAGGAGAACGCTGACACCAGGTAAAGGAATCTCACGTACATCAGGGGCATGATAGGAGAGCAGGACACATCTTCGAGCAGGAAGAGCAGGGCAGAGGGGACCGCAATGAGGAGGAAGATGAAGTCAGTGACAGCCAGGCTAAAGATGCCGGCAGTACGCCCTTTCCATCTGAGGAGGCAGAAGAGCCCCGTTCCCGGCCAGCCCACAGAGGCAGATGGGCAGTGTCACCCTGTGTATGGCCACGTCGGTGACATCTGTCTCACACAGATCGGCTCCTTCGGTGGGTGAGGCAGAAGGTGGGGACACGGAGCTCACCACCATGGATGGACGCTGGGCAGGCGGTGGGATGTGGCCCCGGCTGTGGTCAGAGTGGATGGGCAGTCAGTGCTTGGAGAATCCAGGGATGGACCAAGCGGCTCCTCAGCAGCTCCCTGCAGCGGGAAGGGTTTGGTGGAGAGAAGTGAGATGTGCAGGGGAGCAGGGTGGTGGGAATGGTGGGGTGGGAGAGGGAGGAGGGAGGGTTGGGCTGTTCAGCAGGGGATTGATAAATAACATAGAGAACAAACATTTTCAGCTCCCTGATGTTGCTGAAAGACCAAGTAGTGAAAAAGATTAAATGATTTAAATGTGTGCACACAGGGCTAGAAATGAGGCTGGAGCCGGTGCTGGAACAGATCAGGAGGCCTGCAGTGGTTCTGGGGCAGTTCTGTCACAAGAAGCAACAGTGCACGCCCAGAAAAATAGCTCAAGGCAAGGTCACCTTTAATACTGAAGCATTCAGTGAATATGACCAGCAGGGACCCCTCTTAATGAATCTGCAGGACCATCAAAAGACTTCCAGGAGGAGGTGAATGCATGGAAATTCCTCCTAGGAAAGTGATTTTTGTGTATTAGATAGGAAACAGATTTTAATGACAATGTGTGTTTACAGTGGATAAAACCCCGCCCACCCCACCGCCCGCAGGTGCTGTTGCCATGGCGGCCGCTGGAATGCGGCCCGGGCACATCCCCAAGGGAAAAGGAGGCACAAAATGAGGAATTTGGAAGTAAAAGGGGAAGGCTGCACAGCGCCCACGGCGCCCCGAGAGGGAGGAGCAGCCCCCGCTCCTCTGAGGGCCCATCTCTGCCCCCTGTCCATGTGCCGTGCCCGGGGAAGAGCAGAGTCTGGGATCAAAGAACCACCCAGTCCCCCACAGCAAGGAAAGCCCGGCACCCCGGTGTTTCAGGGGCACACCAAGGGCTGTGCAGGGCAGGGAAGGACCAGCAGGACCTTTCTCCTCCTCAGCCCCTGCTCCAAGGCGCAGCAGCCCCAGGTGTGAGCGGCCAGGATGAGGAGGGGGCGGCTCCTGCCAGAGGCCGCTCTCCGAGGGTTCCCCGGGCACAGCTGTGCAGGGAGCTGCTGGTCCAGAGGGGCAATGGGGGCATCCCGAGTGTCCCTCCAGGGACAATGGTCGGAGCATCCGGCAGGAGCTGGGGAGCAGCCGGAGGCACCTGGGCACAGAGCACTGCTCCCAGAAAATGCCCAGGGAAAACCCCTCATGCCAAGGGGCAGCACCTGAGCAGGCAGGGCAGCATGTGGGGTCCCAGGGAAACATTCCACTTTCCCCTTTCATCTTGGCAGCCCTTCCCCAGTGCCCCCAGAAAAAAAGGGGCATTATGAGGAGAAAAGGGATTTAAACAGAGGGGAAAAAACTTCCTTTTCCATAAATGTCTGTGTTTAAATTGAGGGGGAATCCCCTTCCTCTGCAATTTTATCAAGGGTATCACTTGAAGGAAACCCTGCCTTTTCCATGCTCTTAGGGGTATCACTTGACAGGGAATCCCCATTTTCCATTATTCTCCAGTTTAAATAGAAGGGGAAAACCTTGACAATGCTATTTTATTGGTTGGAATTGAGCATAACTCCCCCATTTTCATCATCCCAAGGTTTAAATTGAGGGGAAAGCCCAGTTGTCCCTCCTTTATAAGGGGTTGAATTGAGGGAGAAATCCCCCTTTTTCCATCACTGGAGAGACCTGAAGTAAGGAAAACCCCTCTTTTTCCAGTATTTTAGGGGATTCAGAGGAGAGAACCCATTTATTGCTATGGCATCTATTTAAGTAGAGACAAACACTCCCTAGTCTCTCATTTTAAGGGGTTCAATTGAAGGAAGCTCCCCCTTTTTCAGCATTTTAAGAATTTAAATCTGTACTTCAGGGCACTTCTAGCTGGGTACTGGCACCCAATCTCTCACAAGGGAGCGAGCCCAGCACTGACAAAACCCTCCTGCTGCCAGAGAGCCCCTTATTTTTTTATTTATAATGAATACAGCCCTAATTAGAGACCCCAACGGGAGTTACACCATGTATATTATTACTATCCTTCTCCACTCTCCATTGTCCTGTATAGAGTACTACTCAACAGTCACTAATGAACAATTACAGAACTTAACAAGGAATCATGCAACTCATGTGTCCACGCTGCCAAAACAAGAAGCTTTTTTACCCTTTCAGTGGATGCAGCTGTAGTAAAACAGAAGGCATCTACAGAGCCCTTTAGTCACCTGGAATTTAAGGCAGAGCAGCCAAACAGCTGCAGCTCCTCCCAGTGCTTTTATCCCTTCTGGTAAAATTGCCTCCTCCCTTTTCCCGGGCATTGTGGGAACGAGAGGCGGGCCCGGCCAGGGGTATATTAACCCCAGCCCTGGGTAAAAGAGGCCCATTCCTTTGGTGGGGTTAGTTGGGGTAAGGGTGTCTTCTTATTTCCATGAAGGGGGGTCATTCAGGTTTTTTCAGCTTTCTTTCAGCAGGTGCTTTTGGCATCTAAAGCAATAGAGGCTTTGAAGACACTGTGAAGAAGATAGCATTGAGTGCATAGTTCATGATTTTTGGATTGAGTGTTCAGGGTTGATAAGGTGCTTGGTGCTTTTTGTAATTCTTTTTTTCCCTTGTTTTTCTTAGAAGTGTTGCAACTTGCTGAAATTCCAGATTGTGTCAAGTATGATACTTCACATTTGTTCAGCAGATTCATTGTGCTATAAGAGGGAGCTACCCTGGGTCAGAGATGACATTGGAGATGGAGGCTTCTGATAGGTAAGTTAAGGACTGTAAGTATGAGTGGGAGTGGGAGCAGGGTCCCAGTTAGTAGCTGACTTGTTGGGATTTGGCTTGTATGCCACTACACTGGTGCATTGATTTTGGTTTTCTTTGTCATAGCTGACTAAGAGGCCAACCTGGTGATCCCAGTGCCTTTGGAGATGGCTGAGGTGGACTCCTTTGCATCCAGTGTGGATTCACATCACCGGTCATCTGAAAGCTAAGTTGGGGGCCAGGGCCCGGAGAAGGGATGATAGCAGGATAGTGGGTTGGAAATTGCTGGGAGAGATTTAAAAAGTAGTGTAGGGGAAAGGGATGCTCTCCAAGGGCCTTCTTAGGTAAGCTAAAGGGAGTAGCCCTACTTTTGACTGCAACTGTAGGGTGTGCAGCGCAGAGCAGTTCCAGTGTGTGTTGTCTTGTCCGGTGTGTGTTCTGTGTCTTTGGCTTCCCTTGGATCAGATCTCTCTGCCTTTTACCCTTAAGGGGCTCATCATAAGCATTGGCCATCATCTCTAGCTTCTTGAACTTTCGTACTTCTCGGTAGGATGCCAATATCACTTGTTCTTTTACCAGTGGGCTTGGCCACATCTTGGAATCACATCTTGAAAGCATTGAGTCGGATCTCTTTGGAGGCCTTGTTCCCAGCTGTACTGCCATCCATCCTTTCCAGCCATGAGCTGTAATGTCCTGGGGCTTGTAAGATTGTCAGGATATCGGGAGCATTCTAAATGTGGCCTTGTCTCTCACAGCCATCTTGATCATTGTGACTGACAGGTCTTAGAATAGGTCACTGTTCCAGTCTTTTCTTCTGCTCCTTCGAGCCTCTTTCATCCACCATTGCCATACCATCAGTTGTCTCTTTTGGCGTCGTCCCTGTCCTTGCTATCGTTCTTCTTGCTGAGAGCTTTTTTTTATCATCTTCATGTCACACTGCTTGTAGTATAATGTGTTGTTTGAGTTTGTGTCTAGCCTGGAATTGCTCTGCTCTGTAGAGTAGTCTTGGGGGGTTGGGGGGGGGGGGTTAGGTGGAGAAGAAAGGAGACTTTACAGGGAGCCTTTTGCTTTGCTCAGCCACCTGAGCCACGCCTCGGATGGAGTGACTGTGGCCAGTCTGTGTGGTGTTCAGTGGAGATGTGGGAGTGGTGCAGTGGTGTCTTGCAATTTCATAGTAGTTTGTCCTAAGGCCGACTACTGTGGGATCCTAGGCAGTTTGCTTTGAGGAATGAGAACTTGGGAAAGGCTAAGCTTTCCCTGTCTGTCTGGGTAACTTTGACAAATAATTCTTTTGCAGAGGGAGAGCATGTAAACCTGATATGAACGGAGGAGACCAGAGGAGCACAGCAACGAGGTGGGTGGGTGCCTGAAGTCCAAGCTACGGCCTGACTTTGGGCTCTACGTTTACCTCACTGTTGGGATTTTCATTTTGAAGATGCGAAGCACTTGGCACAGCAGGGTATTGGCACTGGGGGGACCATGAGCTGGATGAGTATTGATTCCAGCACAGAACTGGATGCTACTGGAGTTGTTGTATTAGTGATGAAACTATAAGTAGCCTTTGATTTTTTTTTTTTTTTTTTTGCGTTTTACAGGTGGTCTGCAGCATTGAAATCACTACTCCAACGTGACAGACACCCTTGCAGAAAGAGGTCACAGTCAAGCACTTTCAGGTGGAACCTACCTCGGCAATGCAACCCTTTTGGACACTACATGGGCATGTGCCTTTCCATTTTGTTTTGCCCCTTCTCCCCTGGGAAGGTTGGTCATCGTTCAGCTTTTCAGGGGTGGTGTTTCATTTTGGTTATGTTGCAGGGCTGTTCTTTGTCTTTGTTTTTAGGAAGTAAACCTGGATATCAGCAGTCAAGGTCAAGTGAGTGAGGTAAGCAGTGACCAGTGGACGCAACCAGTTATTGCTCGGGTGCCAAATTCTGGGGCAGCTCAAAGCATGCATTGTCTGAGCATCCATTTGTGTGTTTTAGGTGGCCCACTTGTATTATGCCTACAGGGGCTGAACCCCCTCATGGACCAGCTGATGGAGCCAGTTTATCACCCTTGAGCTGTCCCTGTGAGCCTTCCAGAAGTATTACAGGGCTCTGCGATGAAGCCTGTACCTTTTCTGTTTGAAGGTGCCATCTGGGCAGCCTTTGGCAATGGCTGAGGAGTTGTGGCGAGTCGGGGAGGGAGGGAGGAGCGAGGGTCCCCTCAAGTTTCAGTAATGCCACATCACCTTGTCTCCCCTTAACCCAGGGATACCCTGCGACGTCGGCCTCGGAGTGCGGCCCCAGCGTGTGAGCCGAGGACCGGGGCGTTCTCAGGAGCCGGTGAGTAGTGGAATTGTTGGGTTTTGGCTGATGTGCTGCTGAGTTCAGGCACTGATGTTTGGTTTTCTTTATTGTAGTAGACTGAGAGAGAACAGCCATCTGAGGGCAGGAACTTCCCAGATGATGAGGTGGCCTTGTTTTGCACCTGATGAGGATTTGCATCCCTGGATATCTGAGAGCTAAGTCGAGGGCTACACCTCAGGGAGGGGGATGAGAGTGGGGTGCTGGGTCAGGACTTGGTGGGAGGGATCTTTGAATTAGCTTTGGAGATGGGGATGTCCACGAGAGGGCCCCTTAGGCCACGTAAAGGCAAAGTCTCGCTGTTGATCACAATGCTGAGGTGTGCAGGGCAGAGCAGTCCCGGTGCGTGTTGTGTCACTTGTCTATTGTGTGTTCTGTGTCTCTATTGTGGGCATCTTGTGTCACATGTCTTTTGCCTTACCCCTTTGAGGGGCTTATCAGAAATGCTGGGCATCATCCTCAGCAGCTCCTTTGCGTTCCTTGGCCCGACGCTGGTACCCTTGAACCTTTGACTTGCAAGCTTGGACATGCATCGGAATCGCATCTCTCTTTAGCACTATTGAGTCAGACACCTTTTACAGTCTTGTTCTGAGCTGTATTGACAGCTGTGCACTGCAACAATCCCTTATAACAGATTAGGACTTGGGAGAATGCGAGGATAGGTAGAGGATTCCAACCGTACGATTCTCGGGCATCCATCTTTGCGGTTCTTGGCATAAGTCCTTCTGTTAAGGTCTTTTTCTGCCAGAGTTCTTTGAGCCTCATCGGCCTCATCTAGGTCATGTCATTGGTAATTCTTCTTGCTGAGAGTTTCCTCTCCTTGTTGCATCCCCTTGTTTGTCATCTCCTGTGTCACAGGTGTCTGTGTGTTTGGCCTGGGGCTGCTTTGCCCTGCTACATAGTCTGGGTGTAGGTGTAATAGGATAAGTCCTAGGGACTTGACATTTGTAATGTAGGGATTAGTTGGACTCAAGATGGTATTTCTAGATTAACACAAAATGTCTGGAGCTGCTAAGTTACGATGCAGTACTTTGACTTTTGTCATCACTTTCTTTCAGATGCAGATGGATTGAATCTGTGGCAGAGTGCCCCATACCAGGTGAGGTGGTTCCCACAGGAAGGTCAGTCACCGTTTGTCTTTGCAGGGCAAGTGTAAATGGTGACTGTGTTACAGCTTTGTTCTTCATCTTTATTTGTAGGAAGTAATGCTGAAGATCAGTGGTCGAGGTCGATGGAGCGAGGTGAGCGGTGACTGGTGGCCAGAATGAGTTGTTACTGCTTGGGTATCAGTTTCTGGTGCAGCTCTAAGCATCCGTTTTTGTTTGTGCATTTTAGGTGGTCCACTGGGAAGGTGTCCCGGCCCTGGGATGCTGGAGGCCAGGTGGGTGCAAGCTTAAGCTGTAGGTGTGGTGTACTTGAGTTGGAGCGGGGAGGCTGTGGTTTCAGTCTCTCAGCATGTTTTATTGCTTTGCTTCTCTGCAGGTGCTGCTGCTGCCCTGGGCATGCCAAGGGACAGAGGCGAGCAGGTGAGTTGGCATTTAGGTGGGGCGACTGATAGGTGAGAGGTACGTGGCAGCATGCGAAGCGTGTCCCTTTTTGCTTTGTGGGTATTGTCCTGGCCACCTCCGGAGTCGGATGGAGATTTGAGGTGAGCCTGGGCCAGTGGTGCAGAGGGAGCCCAGCCCGTGCATTTATTCTTCTGGAGGGCAATAATCGCAGTTTCTGTTTTGTTGTCTTAGGTACTACAAGTAGGTGCAGAGCCTGAGTTTGGAAACGGCCGGTGAGCGATGAGCCTCAGCAGTTATGAGGGAGAGAGGCATTGTGCAAGGGGTCACTTCTGGGACGTGTCATCACAGTCTGAATTTTGTCATTATTCTCCATCTTTTGCAGCCGCCCAAGTGGGCTGTGGGCCATGTATTGACATCCACGGTGCTGAAGCGTTCTTTTCTGTCGAGGATGGATTTTGTCTGCTGGTCTTCAGAGAGCTAAGTGTGGGGACTTTTGGTTGGGAGAAGGCAAAAACCTTTGGAATCACAGGAGGCAATTTGAAGTTAGCTGAGAGGAGAGGGCTGTAGTGGACCAGGCCCCTTGGAGGTTAAGGGAGAGAGGGTTTCTCTTCAGCATCACTCGAGCCTTTGCCGGGCTGGGCAGTTCCAACCCATCTCCATGTTCTCGTGAGCTTTGCATCATTGGATTTTGAGTCTCGATGTCATTGTCCATCTTTTCACCCGAGGAGCCTGCCTTCAGGTCTGGCATGATTGCCACGGTCTAAAGTTTGCCTACTCTTCAGTGTAGCCATGCTTTTGAGCACTTTTGAGCATAGCAAGCACGTGGACATCTTGCATCTTGGCCATTTGTGGGTCGGTCATGTTTTGTGATGTCACTTCTGCCTTTGGCGGCAGAATCCTTCTCTAGGGATCCCTTTGTATCAGCTGGCAGTCGTTGCCGCCTTCTCTAGGCCTACTGCACTTCTTGAGCATCCTCTTACCAGCTTTGGCACTAACTTCTCATAAGGAGTTTACCTTTCACTGTCACGTACTACTGCCGTAGAGCCTTCTTTCCTTCGGCGTCATCAGCCTCTGGCTCATCTTGCACTAGCAATCTTGGGTCCATCAGGTAAAACTGCTGGGCAGTTTCAGTTTGTGTCTATGTGATGTGGTCTGTGTCCGTTGTCTTCAGTGTCATAGGGCTTTGTGATGTCTCAGTGCTTTACAGGCATCGTTATGGGCCATATCGGCAGCAGGAGCACTTGCATACTTTCCTGGATCGGGCTTATTCTGGCGTCTTTATGGTTTTGCTTTTTGAGACCAGAAGAAGTACACAAGGTGTTCCTATCCATCTTCCTTCTCAGTTTTGGTAGTATCTTTTTTTTCATGTGCCGTTCCCTTGGACTTCTGTATGAAGTGTACTAGACCCTCCTCACTGCAGTAGTTTCGTAGCTTCCGTCGCCTCAAAGCATCCTGGTCTCAAAAATTTATCTTCTGAAGCGTTATCTCAAGTCTTCATGTCATCTTTGCTTATATTTGATGCACTGTGTGTCCATGTGCCACTTATGCTTGGAGCTGCCCTGCCCTGGCACATTCAGTCCTGGCTAGTTTGAACAGTTTTAGAACTCTCCTCTCCTGTCTATGGGCTTTTGGGTAGAAAGTTTATGGGCCTGGTGTGGGGATAACTCCTAGCTGTCAGCTACTTGCAGACTGCCTCATGCTGTCTTGCAGGTCCCTAAGGCAAATTTTGATCCCTATGGTCACTGATGCTACCAATTTTCCCAGGATCTACTGTTCCACATCAAGGAGCAGCAGATGGAAGAAGATGTTAAAGCATCTTCTTTAGGGGGGAGTGTTTCTAGTAAGGGCTGCAGTCAGCGTGTAAGCTGAAGAAGGGGTGTCTGAGAGTGTGTCTGTCTGTGTGTGTTGACTGGCTCTAACCTTATATGTGTGTTGTTTTTTGCCTTTCAGGTTCTTCAGTTCATTTTAAAATTTAGAATACGGAGAACCCAGCTGGTCCTGCCCATGCTGTGGGGTCAGTCAGAGGGACACAGGGTTCCTCTTCTCCTTTCTGCTGGGATGAACTGCCTAGGGAATACCATTTCTGACAGCCCAGTCCTACCTGTGTCCTTTGGACAAGGGCAGAGGTGAAGAGGCGACTGCCAGAGTTCCTTGGGGATGATGGAGTTGTGGTGTTTGGCTGTGCCCTGAGGGGCAGGTTGGGCATTATTTGTGTGTCTGAGGACTGGGGAGCCGAGCTCTCAGTGCATTCCCAGCTCTCCCAGGGGTGGGAGCAGGTGCAGGGCTGGGTGACAGCCTCTGGTTGGCCTTGGGGCGGGCCCTGGCCCCGGCACAGACACGCTGGGGTGGTTTGGGACTGCTTGGGGAGCAATGGGAGGAAAATGAGGGATGGTGCTGGGCAGAGCGATCGGCCTGCGCTCGTGTCAGCGCAGCCGTGCAGGGCACTGGGATCTGGGTAAAACTCCAGCTCTCCTGGTGTTCAGGGATGCAAGGTCTGAGGGACTGGATTTACCTAGGGCTTTTCAGGAACAAGGGGAAATGTGGTGCCAGAGCTGTGCCCTATCAGGTTGTGTTTCCCTTTGGGGACAGGGAGTCTCTGGGCTGAGGTGAGATTGCTGTGTGAGTGGCAGGGAACAGGGAGCTGAGAATTGCAGGCACAATGGAATAATTGTCTTAGGTCTGTTTGGTTTGTGTTGGTGAAAACTGGGATTTGGGCTGGAGAGGTGCTCTTGGGAACAATGGATAGAGTACATTTGCTCCATGGATGTGTCAGGAAGGACAGAGAAGGGGAGTATTTATAACCTGTTCTCAGTATTTCATGCAAATTTGGGGTGGAGCAGCAATGCAGGTGGGTGGGTTTGGCCTGGGCCTGTCAGGACTAACCACAAAGAATCCAGCCAAGCCCCTGACCCCTCAAGGCATCTGTGAAACACTTCCACAGCAACCCAAGTCAGAAATCCAGTGATTAGGGAGGTGAAATTATAGGTAATTGCCTATGATCTGTGGGGAATTTCCTTTGGAATTATCAATCAAGGCAGGGCCTATCTTTCAGCTCTTTTCCTGGTGTGCAGTTTCCTCTCTGGTTTAAATGAGTTTGTGTGCTCCTGTTAACAAGCAGTGTGTTTTCACCCTGAAATTTGGGGTGATAGGCCTTCTTTAGCGTTTTTCCCACAACTGAATCATCCCTTCCATGAGTAGTCCATGTTGTTCTACACAGCTGCTTTGGCCGTGGCTCAGAGAGAGAGAAGGGAAATGACTTTTTAGGGCATTGAAATTTCTCCAGGCAGGAGTGGGAGGTCGTCTTGCCCCTCCCCAGAGCCCTGCAGGCGCATGGGAGTAGCTCAGTGCCAGCGCAGCTCTCTGAGCAATAACAACGCTTGGGAGGTTTGAGTGTTGATAGCAGCTCTCCTGTCTCCTGGTAGCAGTCCTAGGCGGAGGAGGGGAAAAAAGGAACTTGTGTTATTCATGGAAAACTTTCTGCTGTTTCTTGTGCAGTGTTTTAGATCTTTGTATGATTTACTATCCAGTGTCTGTAGGTAGAGAATGACTTATTGGAGGTAAAAATTGAGATAATCACTAATGGAAATGGTAGGGAAAACTTTTGAAGTGAACTTGAGGTGACCTGTAATGGAGAGCATGAAGATTTTGAAGTAAACTATAGCAATCAGTTGTGCACAGGTAGGGAAACCTTTGGGGGTAAAATACAAGGTCACCTCTAGGTGAGGGAATGAACACTTGTTGAGGTAAACTGAGTGAATCAGTTGTGGAAGTATTAGTAAATTCTGGGGGTGAAACTTGATGTAACCTCCATGGTAGAAAATAAATGAATCTTTTGAGGTAAAAAGGAAGTAATCAGTGTTGGAGAGGCAGGGAGATTGAGAGTAAACTTGAGTGTGTAGTCCAGAGAATGAACATACTGAAGTTAAATGGAGGTAGTAACTTGCAGACAGGGAAAAAATGTGGGGGTCAAGTCTGAGGTAATCTCTAGGGGAGACAACATTTTTGAGGTAAACTGAGGCAGTCACTAGGTGACAGGTTGGACAAGTTTTGGGGGGTAGAAATTAAAATGACCTGTTGGGCAGAGAATGGACATACTGAGGTGAATATCAGGTAATAAGTAGTGGACAAGTAGCAATAATTTTGGAGGTGAAAGCTGGGGTGATGTGTGGCAGGGAGAGCGTACATCCTGAGGTAAAGTGAGACAGTACTGGAAAGATAGTGAAATATTTCAGGGTAAAACTTGATGAAATCTCCAGGATAGAAAGAGAATATTTATAGGTCAAAAAGAGTAAATAGTTAGTGGGCAGGTAGGGAAAATACTGGGGGTAAAACCTGAGGTTATCTCTAGGGGGAGAGAATGAACATAGTGAGGTAAAAATCAGGCAATGACTAGTGAATGTTAGGGCAATTTTGGGGGGGTAAAACTGGAGCTAATCTCCAGAGTAGTGAATGAATACTTTCTTGTAAAAAAGAAGAAATCAGAAGTGCACAGGCAGGGACAGCTTGGAGGGAAAATCTGAAGCAATCCCCAGGGGAGAGAATGAACAGCATGAGGTAAACTGAGGTAGTCACTTGCAGAGACACAGTGAAAATTTTGGGGATAGACACTGAGACATTCTGGAGGACAGAGAAAATTACTTTTTGGGGTAAAAATGGGATGATGGGTAGGGCAAAGCTTGTGGGAAAAACTTGAAATAATCTGTAGGAAAGAGCATGAGCATTTTGATGGAAAAATGAGATATTTATTCTTTGCTTCCCTTTGGGATAACTTAATCTGCACCCTTCCATGAGCAATTCCTTGGCTTCTCCTGGAGAAAACCCCCATGGCAGAGGCAGTGTGCAAAGGAGCCCAGAGCTGTGCTTGGAGCAGAGAGTGCTGAGAGCTGCGTGTGCCTCTGCTGCCCCAGGCTGGCAATATCCCCATGGAACAGACTGGGCAAATGGCATTAGAGGAAGCACAATCCCTTCCTGGAAGAGGTTTTCTCCTGTGCAGATCAGGCACAGGGCAGGAAGGGAACTTTGGAGATCAGCTGCTTTCCCCCAGAAAGCATCACTCACACCAGCATGGATGACATGACCTGTGCCCAGCGCTCACCATGCACCTGGCCAGAATCAAGAGCAAAGGTGGGTTTGGGGGTGAGCACTTGAAATAACTTTGAAAGAGAAGCAATCACCTTTTGCTGCTTCTTTCTTTCTTGCAGATGCTGCGCTTGCCTCTGGGCACATGTGCTGAGCTCTCCCTGCAGGGAACTGTCAGCCCTGAATGCCTGTGCAATAACTGCAGCTGCCCAGGCAGACACAGGAAACTATTCCACACATTAAATTGCCATGACCCAAGGCACTCCTGGAGAGAGAGTGTAGAGAGTTAGAGCACTGATCCTGCTCCCTGCTTTCCCAGTAGTGCATGAACATGATTTCATCCTGATCCTGAGAGCTCCAAGGACAGTAACAACTGAGGTGCCACTGATGCTGCCACTTTTCTGATGGGCCTGGCCCAGAACCATAGCCCAGCAGGGGTCTGTGGGAGCAGTTCAGTTCCCCCTCCCTTCCTGCACTCTGGGCAGTTCCAGGAGCCATCTGATCCCTTTCTGAGGTTGCCACCACAGCCTAAGCTCCCCCCCCCCCCACTGGGCCATGATGGCATCTGCGTTCCCAGAGCCAGCGAACGGCTCCGGCCCTCGCACCACTGCCGCACATCAGGCCGGGCCAGGGGAGCTGAAATAAAGCCTGGAACTCTCAAGGGTAAACTGGCACCACAACCACAAACCTCCCTCAGTTGAGAGTAAAGAGGTGTCCCTGTATTTACACACGTCCAGGAACAATACTCCTCTAGAGCAGGCGTGGATTTACTTTTTTATCAGTTGAACTGGCACTGCTGCCACCTGATGCCATTAAATTCTCCATCCCCACAATCCCTGGTTACCCTTGGCTGTGGGGTTTTTGCTGTCCCACAGTGAGTTAGGAGGGATCTCTGGCCAGCCTTGTTGCCCACGAACATTCAAAATCCTAATCCTCACTTCTCTGACTACTGAATACCTTAAACGCCACTCTGCGTTGTGCAAAAAAGTGCCTTGGTCCCACTGGGAACTGCACATCTCTAACAGCTGTTCTCAGTTATTCCAACTGAGTAAAATAATTATTAAGGAAAAGAGGAACCAGTTAAACCTAACAACTTTTGCCTGATGTTTTCCTCAGGAATGAGTTAGGAGCGCAGTAGCAAGGCCTTCAGACAGGCACAGTGTCTGATATAAACTGTATCTGGGCACACATAAAAAATAGGTTATATATAAATAGATAGCTATATGCCCTACTATATAATACATATTTATATTACAGAGTTATGTAAGGCATAAATATCTGCCCTACATATAACCAAAACTATTTATCACCAACTACCTCTAAATTACCCCCTGACCCCTGATGCTAGGAATGTAACATTTTTAGGGATCCTAAAATCAAACAGATGCAGGAAAATAAACCACGATTTTATGCCATTAATTCCAAGATGTTTTCCTGGATCTGTGCTGCTGCATCTGTTTTTCTGTAAGATCTTGTGCCTTATCCCTGAAGTGCACTCAGAATTGTCAGGATCATGAAATCCATTTGGGATTTTACTGTTGCTGCAGTATCCAGTGAGATGAGTTTTTTCAAAATTATTTCTCTTGGACTGAGCACATCTCCTCAAGTTCCTTCTCACTTTCTGCATCCTGGAAATGCAAAAAGAGAAAAGATCAATGTACAGCTCAAGTGAAACAAATAAAAAGCATCATTTCCCTTCTTTCTCTCCAACCCCAAATCAGTTTTTAAGCATATCATGGAATCCTGGAATGGTTTGGGTTGGAAGGAGTCTTGAAGCTCATCCAGTTCCACTCGCTTCCACTGGGCCAGGCTGCTCCAAGCCCCGTCCAAGCGTGAGTCTGAAAAACCCCAAACAAGTCCCAGATCTAGACAGCCCACTGGAAGAAAACCCAAAATTAATTAGAACAGCAGAGCCTGGCTTCAGTCTGGCACTTCTCCTTGACAGCACGCAGAGCTGGACGGAGTGGTCAGGGCACACCCGAGGGCAAACTGGGAGAAATCACGGCGGGGTCTGCCCTGGGATGGAGACCCAGCGCCGTCCCGCTCGCCCCCCCTCCGGCCCCAGGGTGGGTCGGTCCCCGCAGCGCGCGCCCCTTCGGCCGGGCTCGCCCACTCTCCGCGAAGAGGGGCGGGAGAGGGGGCTAAGCAGAAGCTGCGGAGACAGGATCCCCTCATGCCGCTTCTCACCGTTGAAGTCCCCGGTGTCGGCCACCACCGTGGTGTGGTGCTTGAGCTGGTCCAGCGCCGACTCCACCTTCTGCCGCTTCACGGGGGACACCGACACGTCCGCGGCTCCGGGGGACTCGCGCGCCCAGGAGGGACGGTACGTGCCCGAAGGGCACCGGCCCGCGCGCTCCCGCCGCCCGCCGCCAATCCCAGCCTGGCTGGGCGGCAGCGGCCAATCAGGAGCGCGGACAGGAGACGGACGAGGCCGGGAGGAGCCGAGGCGGGGCAGCGGGAGGGAGAGCGATTCTGATTGGCTGGTTCGTGAGGGCCGGGCGGGGGTTCGCCTTGGCGACCGTGACGCCGCCATCGTCCCCGACGGAGCGTATCGGGGGAGTCTCCTGGCCCCGAGATCTCTCGGGCCCGGAACCTCCTGTCCCCGGAGTCTCCGTGTCGCCAGAACCCCCGGCAGTCTTCCCCGCGGCCGCTACGGCGCCCGACCCGCCCCTGAGCCACCCGTCCCTCGTGGCCGCGCGGGGCCCGGGCGCGGCCGGTGCCGCAAGGTGGCGGCGGGCAGCCCCTGAGGGAGGCGGCCGTGAGGGAAGGCTCGGGGCCGCGTCGGTGGTGCCCCGCTGCAGGAGCTGAGCGCTCTGGGCTCCCTTCCCCGCCGTTGTGGCAAGGTTCGAAATGGTTTATCGAGTGCAGCTCCAGGCGCTGAGAGAGCCCTCGGCCCAGTAAGGCAGGTGTTTTGGGCTCGTGGTTCGCCTGAACTTTATTTAGGCTGTAAAAGAGGTGATCTTGTTAGTGTGGGCCCACTTGGAAATTGTACTCTCCAAAACATCTACAGAAGGAATTACCAGTTATTTCAGCTGGGTAATTTAATTGTTAAGGAAAAGAGAAGACAAACTTTTGCTTCTGAAAACAGGATGGCTCTTGGCTGGAAATGTTGGAGAATCCGTGTAACAGGCTCCTAGTCATGGGGTTATGCTGTTCCCTCTTTCTGTATGGTTCCACTTGGGACAGCTGCCACAGTCGTTCCCCTTCCAGAGAGGCAAGAATGTGCTTTTGTGCAGCCTTCTCATGCTTTGCCCCTATTCTTAAGACACAGCTATCCAGGCCGTAACATCCTTCCTGTTGAATGTCAGTCCCCAAACCCAAAAGGAAATGTGTGGTTTCAGACATTCTGCTGAGTTTCTGAGACTCTCAGTGACAAAGCATTATGAAAACCCAGTGAAAGAGACGGAGATGGAGTTATAACTTAACTATTTTAATAAATCTTGTACAGTGCATGGTTATATCATTGTCTCCTTCGCTCAGTTACATCAATGTACAGTACTTTATAGCAGTGTCTGCAGGCAGTACAAACAGAACAGATGCACAGCTCAGTCGCGTGGAAATTTGTAAAAGTGGCCTCTGCAATAAGGTCTACTGAGCTATTTGTTTTAGGAAGTGCTCCTGTGGCTCCCGGCTTTACAGAGCTGTCATGTACACTCCTGTTAAAATCCCAGATAACTGTAATTCCCTGTGATTTGCTTTCCTCTACACCCCAGGACTAGAAGATGGTGTGTTTCCTAGCTCAACATTCGTTTTTATTTTCATTTTAGAAACTTTTTCACCTCCCGTGCTTGCCATCCTGCCTCCCATCTCCACCCTAATCCGGAGCCAGGGCTTCTCAGGAGGATTGTCCTCTTCATCCCTCCCTGACAAGGTGAGTGCCCTTCTCAGATCCTAGCAGGGCTGTGACTAAACCCAGGATCCTCCCCTGCCTGCACCCTAATTCTGCTGGTGAGAGCAGTGTCCTGTTTCAAATGAAGAAAACAGATTATCCATTGGAGACGCTTAAGAATGAAGCCAAAACTAAGGTGCACTGGTGTTCTCAGTTTTAGACATGAGTTCCCCAGATGCTGTTTTAAAGCTTTTTCCATTAAATGTGCAATGACAGGCACAAATTTGGACAAAGACTCAGCATGTGCTGAGAGAGAAAACCCAGCTGTCCCTGGGCTGTGGGCAGCTCTGGAGCTCTGTGTGCTTCACTGCTTTGCAATCAGATTGGTCTGTCAGTCAAACAGAGCTAGAAATGCAATGTGCCAAACTTGCTGTGGACAGGAACTACGCTGCTTGCTTGAGTTTTGAAATGGTGAGTAAATTTTGGAAGCATAATCGCTTAATTCTGCTTCTAGGGAGAGGGATTTTCCTCACCCCTATTTACAGATTGCTATATACAAATGCACATAACTTTATGAAGGAAAACGGGAAGTAAAGAGCAACACCCTGTGCTAAATTAGAGGGGTTTTTTTCTTGTGGCCATTTAATTTGTGTTAAACCTGCCTTTCCCAGTGTGCTTTGGGGTTTCAGCTATTTGGGAATCATTTCAGCTGACTTTTTGCAGTGAAAATGTGAAGATGGGGACAAGTGACCAACACCCTGGGAAGGGCTGTGGGTGTGCCTGGGTCGGGAGCAAACGGTCAGGGCTTATCTTCTCCTGGTTTGAGGCCCGGTTTGGCAACACTACCACAACATTCCAGTGCAGGATCCGTGCCCCAGGGAAGGGCTGCACAGCTGCCCCGAGCCCCAGCCTCTGCATCAGCAGCGGTGGGCGGGTGGAACTCACCTATTTCCAGATTCAAATCCCTTTGTTTGTCACTCCTGCTCATTTCTAGGCACTGAAAGCTCATTTCAGCTGTTCAGAGATAGCACTAGCTGGTCCATGGATTTAAGGAAGCAGCCAGACTTCGGGAATGTGTGTTGCCATTCTAGCCTTGTCCAACGAGAGGGCACAGGGGGACAGGACAAGGACAGGCAGTTGTCACCGGCCCTGTGCTCGTGGGCTGCAGGGGACACCTGCACTGAGGAGGAAATGGAAATGGAAATAGAAAGGGTTAGGTTGCCCAGAGAGGTCATGACTCACCATTCCTGGAAGTATCCGAGGCCAGGTTGGACAGGATTTGGAACAACTTGGGCTTGTGACAGGCATTCCTGCCCATGGCAGGGGGGTGGAATGGGATGAGCTTTAATGTCCTTTCCTTAAACCCAAACCATTGCAGGGTTCTAAAGCCTTATTCCTCTGGTCCAGGCTCCAAGCCTTGAGGCTGGCCTCTCTTGTGCTGTGTGCCACGCCTGCTCTGCCAGGGGAGAGTGGGGAGCAGGGGACAGCCCTCGGAGAAAAGCTTTGGGGGTCTTTTTTTGCTTGAAGCCAGCCCTTGTACATCCAGCCCCGTGTGAATCCTGCTCTGATCGCATGCACGGAAAATTTCAGTATAAAATATATAGTTATAAAAAAAATACTTCATGCAAAATTAAAACACCTTTCCCAGTGGGACATGGTCTTATTGTCAACCCTTCCCAACAGTGTTCAAGGAATTGTCACTCTGATGGCAGCTGGACCCCAAGGGGAGCTCTGCTGCATCTGGCCTGGGCCAGGAATCATTGCTTTCATTCCCTTTTTTTCTGCACTACTTAGGGCTAAGAGCTGAAATAAAGCAGAGAGACTTTAATTTGCAGAATCAATCCTTTCCTGGCGGCGCTTCGTGATTTCTTGGAGCTCCGACTCCCCTCTGCTTTTCTGGAATGGAAACAAAACAGGCAGTTTGGATTTGAACTTCAAGCTGCAGTTAAGTGACAGTATTTAATTAACGCTGTAAAAGTAGAGCAGTTTCACAGAGATAAGTGATATCAGTAAAAAGCAGATTAATTAGTGGAAACAGGGGGATCTTACAGATTTGCTCAAAAGACACTTCGGAATTTTTACGTGTGTTTTATTGCTGGTGTAGGTTTGGTTGCATTTTTTTTCCCCACAATTGTATTTTTTAAAATGCCTGTTTAATGAGCTATCTGACGCTGCTGGTACAGCCCCCATTCCAGCAGGAATTATCCAGAAAAATGCTTACCTCCAGCTGGTTTTTCTCCACTGTGATCTTGCTGTAGACTCTGTTTCCCTCATCACCGCACACCTTCTTCAGCTCCTCTCTGTTGAGGGAGAAGAGCTGAGCTCCGGTGAGGATGCCCAGGTGTTCCACGGTCCTGGGGAGACACAAAGTAGGGAGGTGACGATTGTGCTGCACGTGGCCTCGTGCCAGAGGTGAGGAGTTGGAGATGGGAGGCCAGGAGCTGCAGTGGGACCATATCACGGGGCCCTGGGGCTGTTCCAAGGTGGCAGCTGCAATTCCAGTAGCATTTCAGGCCTTGGATTTAGTTAGTTAACTGTTTATCTCCAAGAAAATATTTATACCAGAGAAAGGGAGTGACTTTGGGCTCTGAACATTCTGGTTATAGAGCCTGGATTGAACAGGGTTGAAATCTAATTTGCAACACAGGCTCTGTAAGTAAATCCAAGTGGCTTGTCCCAGGTGAGATGGTGCCGGTGGCCTCCCCCGCTCCTTCTCCAGGGAAGGACGAGCATTGCACGTGGCAATAGGGCAAATCTTACTCTTTGCTGAATGACTTGGCCTCCAGCCAGGCTTTGACTTCTTCAGTGCTGGATTCAAAGGTGAGGGGCACGAAAACTTGCTGAGGCTTTTCCACTTTGAAATTCCTGTGGGGAGGCTGAATTTTATTGTTTGTGATCTTCTTTAGCAGCTCGTCGTTCAGCTCATCTGTTTGGTGAATAAGTTCTGTAGAAACAAGTAGGGAATGAAAGCAAGTCTTCAGTCAAAAATGCCATTAAATGTTTGTGGGGAAACTGTAAGGCAGATGGGGATGTGGCTCAACATTCTTATTTAAATTCAGCCCAGAAAAGTGATTCCCATTTTCCTGTGCCCCTGTGTTGCCATTTATTTTGCTCCCATCACCCCTTGGCTGTTGCCTGATGTGGAAGCACAGTTCTGTGAGAATCTACAATTGGAGGTTTGGAATTGAGACCTTTTCAGTCCTCTCTGCTGCTTCTAGTCACTAATTTGCTGATCGCAGAGCTCCAGGTTTTGCTCCGCAACAGAACAGAAGCGGCAGGAAGCACAAACTGGGAATGAGCAACACACTCGTGATGGGATGAGCTTGAAGGTCCCTTCCAGCCCAGGGCATCCTGTGCTTCTGTGAAAACTCCAGTGACTCTTCATCCAGTATCACTTTCCCCATGAAACTCCTGAAGACTGTGGAGAATAACTCAGTGATACGAACAGATTTGTGTCCTCGTATTGTGGGGCTTCCTGTCGTCCCAGAAGGGCTCCTGCTTCCAGGAGTGGACAGGGTGGGATAAGGGGTGAGGTGAGCAGGGCCCCTGATCTCTCTCCTGCTCTGTGAGCCCCACAGCACGTGCAGGGTGAGGGAGTGATGCGGATCTCCTGTTTGGCCGGGAATTCTGTGGAACCACATGAAGGAAGCGGCCAGGCGGGCACTGTGTGTGTGCCGGGAGATGAGCAAAAGGAAGTGAGAGAAAGGGATTGACCTGAGCTGTTCCTTAGACACACTTAAACATTTTGGAAGAGAAAGGAAACTCTCTCCTTGGGAGGAGGAGGAGGAAGTTAGAACTGGAGGAAGGAGGCATGGGGTGATCACTTATTGCCCTGCTCGGCCCGGGCCGCCCGAGAGCCCCGGAGGTGTCACAAGCCCCAAGGCTGCTCTCTTGGCTCTTGTCCTGCCTGGAATGGCCTCCAGACACAGTGCTGCTCCATTGCTGTGATCAGTAAAAGGTGCAGGGGAGCCCCTTGGGCAGGTCTGGTCCCCCGAGCGCCCAAACCCAGGGGAGCCCAGAGTGGGACACACACGTGCGTTCTTTGGCGTCCTGTGCAGAGTGGCGCGACAACATCTCACTGCCCCACTTATCCCCGGCGTAGCTGGCAGGCAGCTTGTGGGTTGGGCTGGATGGGCCATGGCCCCTGGAGCTCAGGTCTCCTTTGTACCTCTGGTTAGACTGGTTAGAAAGGGAAAGAAAAGTAAGAATTTTTTTTGGTCGTTTTTAATTTTCTTAAACTTTCTGCCTCACACCCACGGAGGGACAAACTGTCGTGTTCTCCTTGTGCTGATGTGGGGCTGGGGAGACCTCAGGTGGAGCTGCATGGAAGAAGTTAATTTCTGGGAATGAAGAACCCAAAGCAAAGTCTGAAGTTTGCGCAAGGGAATTCCTAGTTGTGCCAAACGTGTTCGATCTCATTGGAAGGCAGAGCCTCACTGCTCCGTAGCTGGGATGTGAAGCGGGACCACTGCCAAGGGCCTGGAGCGGACTGGAAAGTTTTTTGACGTTTTGATTAAACTAGCAGGGATTTATCCAGAAGCCTGCTGGGCCGCCTTAGGCTTTGCCCAAACGCTGCAATACCAAAATGGGGAAGCAATTCCATGCTTCCCTAGGGTGTTTAGAACACTCCAGCTCCACATTTCTGCAGTGCAAGTTGCAGTATTCAGTTAATTCTCACTTAGATGGTGTTTCCATCTGCCTCCACTCCAGTAACGTGTTCCTGGTGCTGAACTGAACTGGCTGAGGGAAGTGTCCATCTTTAATTTAACCCCCAAGAAAAATCTTGATGTAGAAAAATATGGAAAGCAGGAGGCTGGTGCACAAATAGGAAGGATAGGCCTTATTTGGGAAGACGATCGTAGCAAAATGTGAATTTTATCATAGGAGACTCAGGAATCTCCTGGCTTTGTCTACTTCTGAAGGTCTGTCCTGATTGGTGCATAGTATCCTAAGAAATCAGGGAGGTCTAATGACAACATTATTCCCAGAGGCAGATTGTGCCCTGCAGCTGATACCAGTCAGGTATTACCTGACTACAGACCTGTTTGAGCTCTTCCAGTTTCACCACATCCAGGATATTGTACGGAACATAACCGGCCTGCCCACTCCGGTTGAGCAACTTCCACCACTGCTTATTATCTTCCAACACCTGAGAGAGGGACAAAAATAAATCTGCTGTGGGAAAATGGGATTTCAGGCATAAACAACCAGGGTATAGCGGGGCCGAACCATCCAAAAGGTGAAGTTGCCAGAAGGACATCACTGAGGCCAGGAGCTCTAATCAGATCTGTTGCTCTCAGATGCAATCCAGGACTGAAACTTTTCCTGGAAAGCATCAGAATGTATCGTAAGGATGAACAGGAGAGCACCTCTGCGTGCTGAAGAACTCATAGTTCCTACATAATGTCCCTGTTTCTCCAGACCTTTTTTTCCTAATGACTGAGTTTCTGATGTCTTTTTGCATTAAAATAAATAATTAAATAAATAAAAAGCCACATTTTGCAGAGAAACCTTTTCCTCAGGTCACAGATCAGTGTCAGCCCAAGTCACGTCCCACCTTGTCCAGCTGCCAACAGTGCTGCAGTAAGAGAAAGGTTATGAGAAAGGTGCTTTTCAGAGAAAACAAATCCTCGTGGAGGAGGAAGTGGTGATAAGGAACCGACCCAGCGGGGGATGAGCAGGGCTCTAGAGCGAGTTGTTGTCCTCCCTCCTCACTGTGGTTAAAATGGGACCGATGTCTTTGAGCTGAGGAAATGACACGACACAGCACAGGCAGCCTGCTCCAGCTTTGGGTTTGAGCAAAGCTTTGTGTCACTGCTGAGATACCACCAGGGAAAATGGAGTTGGTGCTTGTTGCTATCCTGAGCTCTCTCCTGCCCCTGGGGGACACACCTTTTCCAGGAACGGTCACGTACCTCCAGGATTTCATCCTTCAGCACCGAGAGCTCACTGGCGTTTCGCGCGGTGAAATCGTAGCGGATTTTGGCAAATCTCTTGGGCACAGCCACCCCCTGGGCCTCGAAATTCCTGCAGAAGAGAAGTGGCCTGAAGTTCATTAACCTGAGCTAGACTGTTGGAAGGACTCTGTGTGGAAGCTGGAATTGTATTAGAGGATCATCATAAACTAAAAATATATGTGACAATGTGGCCAGATTGCAATGAATCTAAAGACAGGACAGGGTTGGCTCGAGCTCACAGAGCTGCTGCCTCCAGTGTAAACTAACCGCCTCGTGAAAGCAAATGGTTTTTCACAGACATTATTCAAATAAAAGGGGAAAGGGGAAAAAAAACCCAACCAAGAAAAAAGGAAGGTTCCCATTAGCAAAAAAAGCCTACATGAAAAAGTGAGGTTGTGAGCTATGGCCAAAGGGCCGAGTTTGGTGCTGATTCTCAATCAATTCAGCAAATGACAGTGCATTGATGCAACTGTTTTTTTAGTCAAATTTAGTCCTGATTCTTCACAGTAATTTGCCTCAAGAAAATGAGCTCCATATCCTTTGGTGAGTTCCCTGTTGGCTGAGGCCCAGACCTTCAGGCCGTGACTTCTCAACATACTTGCAGTGAGACTGGCTCCCTCTTAATTGCTTCTTTTTGAAGTATGGTTTGTCACTATCATCCTGCTGAAGATGAACAGGGCTGGTGTCTCATCTTCATATATTCTTCCCCCTCCTCCCCTCTCCTTCTTTTCCCCTTTTTCACCTCTAAATAAATTTCTTAAAGGCGGTTTAACCCTGGGATAGTCTAATCCACTTTAGTCCTTCGTGGTCCACCCTCAGATAGATGTGTTGGCACAGAAGAAGTAAGGATGTTCTCTTAGGATCTGATACTGTAATAAAGGGAAGAGAAAAACGAAACAGGCATTTCATGTTTGTCTGTTTTCTCTCCATGTCATTTCGTGAACATGTACTCACACTTGGCCAAGAGTAGTGCATTCAGACACTGAATATGAGTGTTGAGGAGGGGACTGAGAAGGAAGAAGCTTAGTGTTCTGCAATAGGAATTATGCTTTGGGGATTTTACGAATTGTTTCCCTCTTTTTCACCATCATGCTCTTCTTGCACACTTCCTTGTCTTTTGCTATTGAGCGAAAGTCTGGAGGCTCAGAAAGCCCAAGTTTCATCTGAGAAAGATTTCCTGTGTCAGAGAGAACAGAAGGGATTCTGTTTCCATCCTTTCATGCCAGGAAGGATGAACTGCCTGTATCAGGAGGTGCCGAATTGGTTCTGGGTGCTGCTGTAGCTCACAGAATTGCAAGACCCAGTGCTGCAGGAGTTCAAATAACAGACCGGTGGAAAGGCTCAGGGGCCACAAGCTGTGCTGCATCTCTCATGGACTTGCAAGGAACCTCTCCTTTGGTGTCTGTGCAAGTGCTGGCTGATGTGGGCACTAGGATTGCTCTTTTAATCAGGCAGCTCCAGTACCTTTCAGAAAAGAATTTTCATGGCACATCATGAGCCATTAATCTCTTGACTAACCATAACATTTCCTTACTCCTTGGTTTTACAGCATTACTCAAACACTGACATTTGTCATTTCACCAGCCATCTCCCTTGACCTCTAGCATCAGGCACTTGCAGGGGGAAGGATCTGGTCTCACAAATATTTTCATACTTTGATCTCTGTGATTTATTAACCATGAAGTTTTGCCTTCAGAACTCAAGATGCCATTTCAAATAATTTCATGTGCAAAAGTCGAGTTATTGGGCAAAAGGGATCCTTGATAGCTGGGTACAAAGGACAGCAGGACTGCTGTTGCTGTTTTCTTTTCAACTACTGTGCTTGCTGTGTGACCTTGAGGAAATAGGTTCACTGCAGCTTTATGGTTCCGTTTTTGCATAGGGAAAATAAGGGCAGTGATAATTGCTTTCAGTTGTAAAACACTTCAAGATTTATGGAATATGAATGATTCTTACTAAGTGAAAAGTGTTGCAAAGCTGGCTTAGTTGCACACTGTGCTAACAAAATCCCATATCAGCCTATTGACCCCAGCCTGAAACACTCATTAAAGTTTATAGGACATTTTGGTGGATGAGTTGAGGCAGTTGTTCTGCTGGAAATATCATACTGAAAGCACTTTTAAATCCATCATCCACTTTGACTTTTTTCTCTATTAAAACTAAACACAACTGCTTGCTCTTTCCAGTTTTCTTAGTTTAGTTTTTGATGGGTAAGTACTCACTGTTAACTCAGCTTGTACCCCCATGGCATCTGAGACATTACAGTTCATTCTAGTCATAGCATAAACACACAATAGCTGTTGTACTGAGACAAAAAGAGTTATAAAACATGTAAGATATCCAATGGACTGGTATTAACTATCAAGTTGCATGGTCACTTTTGAATGTCAAATGTTCTTTTTATGGATACTGCATTAATTTAATTTGTGCTTAAACGTTAGCTAGGCTAGACATTGGTGTCTGAAAAGTTTACATATTTTTCCAATGTCAAAATGTGTAAATTTAGTATTAAAGAAACAAAACATATTTACTTGTACTAGAGGAAAAATACTTTCGTAGCAAAGAAATTAACTGAGGTGCTCTTTAGAAATAGGTCTGGCTTGCTTACAGAATTGTTGCTTATGCAGTAAAGCAGATCTACAGATGTTTTCTTTTTTTCTTCCAGATAAAACTTGGATTGTTTGAAAAGTGGGGAGATATTTCACCATAGTACAAAAGAAGATACAGAAGAGGAGAGCAGAATGAGAGCTCTGCAAGTGCCACATGCCTGCAGCCTGCTGTCTTTAGCGATGCTGTTCCTTCCAGTCACTGGAACGTCAAAACAAAATATCCCAAGACTGAAGCTTTCCTATAAAGGTAAACTTTTCAGTAGTTTTTCTGATTCTGCCACTTTGGTTTCGATGTGATACTGCCAGCAGTTCTTTTTGTATTACTAACCAGGAAATACATAATAGAAGCCTTAAAGATGGATGAATTCTGCCTCGGGGCAGTATTAAAATCTGGGTTTTTTGTTGTGTCGGGGCACATGTTTCTGAAGTATAAATGTCTTTTAAAAGTATTATTTCTGTTTGCTCCAAGAGGATGTTAACAGACTCTACATAAATTAGAGGGGAGTGGTCCTTGAAAGGCTCTGAGGTGCATTGGAGACATTCCTGTGTGGCTGGTGCGGATGATGTGACACATGGAGGACATTCACACCTTCCTACAGCATCAGAGAAAGTTGAGAGCGCTGACTCAAGTGTTTCAAGGGGACTGACATTTATTTTTGTAGTAATTCTTTTTCTATCACTAAGTGGGTATGTTAAACTCTTCATATGTGGTTTTCTTTCTC
Organism: Coloeus monedula; assembly: GCF_965178545.1. Classification (NCBI taxonomy): domain Eukaryota; kingdom Metazoa; phylum Chordata; class Aves; order Passeriformes; family Corvidae; genus Coloeus; species Coloeus monedula. The sequence continues at coordinate 25,297 of NW_028120686.1, read as the reverse complement.
CTTGCCTCTTTGGATCACAAAAGCGTGATTCTCTGCAGAATTTCTTAGTCTTGTGTGTAGTTCTTGTTAAGAATGGTACCGTCTGAGGGATTTCAACACAGACATATTTATGTATTAATGGCCAATTTTTTAAAGAAGGTGGATTTCTTTTTGCTTTGAATGTACAGTACACCTCCACAGGCACAGAGATGTGTCACTGACACTTCCTTCTTTAGTGAAAACAAATGCTCTCCAGTTAGTTATGTTTCAGCTATGTCAGCCCCTTGCCCTTAGGGGAGCTATTTCTGCTCTGTTTTTCAAACTTATGTCTTCCTATGCATTGCAGAGTTACACTCAGGATGGTGTGATGGGACAGGCTGTAGAGCCTTCATCGGGGCTTATGATATGTTTATCATGAGTTTAACACCCAGAGAAATTTATTGAGTAAGCAGAATGACATGCTATTTATTTACAAGCTTCTCTTTTGCTAGATTTGCATGCCACTGTGCATGCTATTCCACTGTGTATATAAATGTGTTTGGATGTGTTTGTGCGAGAGAGACAGAGGAAGCAAGATCAAGGGATCTTGACAACATTTTTATAAATTCAGGGAACAGTTGCACTCCCTGAAGCCAATGCATACAGAAACTGAAAGAGCTGACATGAGTTATGAAAGTTAGCAGTAAAACCCTCCTGACATACAGCCGGCCTTCTCACAGCTAGGCCTTTTGAGCTAATTCCCAAAAGCAGCATATACCATATGGCCATGGCATTTACTGTGGATTTGACACTCACGATTAGTGAATTCCTCTCAACTTCAAAAGCAGATAGCCTTTGGCAAAATCCTGATGGATGCCTTTGGCAGGTAAAGAGGGGGAGAAAGAAAAATTAGTGAGGTCAACACAGGGGAAAAAAAATGGCTGAAATCTTAGTTTAAAATAGTGGCAGAGACCTGCTGGGAACAGTTGGGAAAATGCCTGAGCTCGTTTAAAAAGACAGTGAGCAGATGATTGATATTTAGGCCCTGACCCAAACTTTTCTTAGCAACTTTATAAACCTTTCAGTTTGGCTTGAGGGATACCGTTTCCTGTCCAAACTTATTCACCTATATCCCTGTAGGGGGGGAAAATCAACAACAGATACAGATGCAAAACAGCACATAAATCTTAGTTTTGAGAGCTGTGATGGAACTGAAAAGTCAGAAGAAAGAGAATTACCAGAATTTATTGTGCCTTGTCTTACTTTCTTGGGGGGTTGGAAGGTGTATGTTTTTCCACATGGAACAAGAAATAATTTAATGCTGTTTTTTCACATTTATGTATTGTAAATGATTCCAGTATGGCTTATCATAATTAAACTATATTTTGCGTGTTGACAACAGAATATCAGATGTACTGAATATTTAATATAGTTGTGAGAATTAAGTCCACCTTCCTCCCCCCAAATCTTTCAGACAAAACAATTCCAAGGTTTCTGAGAATAAGATGTAGGAGAAATGAACTGGTTTTTTGCCAGTTCTCATAAAATTGTTAGTCATGTCACTGACAAGTCCTGGCATCTCTGTTCTTTGGAATTCATACTTGAACTATCATGAAGAGGAGAATACAGGGCTCTTTTCCTTCTTTATGGAAAACAGATGAGAACTGGCCACATCAGGCAGTTCCAAAAACCTGGTCACATGTGTCTTTGAAGGGAAGGTTTCATCTCCTTTCAGGTGCAATGTGCTTATGGCATAGCTCCATCTTCCCAGAAGAGCTGAGCATTTGCTGGGGCAGGAGAGCTGGAAGTAAGCGGGACTTTGCTCTGCAGTTACTGAAGCTTCCAGTTGCATCAATCAGTGGTGGATGGAGGAAGAGGGAGAGGGTAGGGTGGTTAAAGATGTGTCTATAACTGCAGGAGTGCTTCAATAAACCACAGCATGTCAAAGCTCCTTTGTGTTCAAACAGCAATTGAAATTTTAGACCTTCTCTGAATGGCAGTTATAGGTTTCCTTCTTCTCAAGGTTGTCATCTTAACGAATGGGAATCTGTGCAGGAAATGTTAAGATATTCCAGTGAGTGATGTTGGGATCAATGTAAAGTCATACAATGGATTTCCTTTATTGTTTGTCCCAGTCTAAAGATGTGTTCTAAAAAATTGTGCATGTATAAAACTAAAACTACACACAAATCAATTAAAATGTGTTGTAATACAGAATCAAAGTCATATATTTTCCACCTGTGTTAACCGAATACACTATGATCTTTAATCACATATCTCATCCTTTCACATTTTCCCTGATCCATTAGTTGAAAAATTCTCTTATTCACTCAGACTTAACGTTTAGATACTCGTTCATGTCATTACTATCCCAGAAATTGTCACTCCTCTTGTGATGTTTTTAGGGTGCTCTCACTCCATATACCTTACTTATTCTGTGTATCTTAGATACTTCTACAAGATTGAGGTGCTTTTACTATTACAGCTTTAATATTAGGAGAAGGTAACAAACTGTCTTCTAATAGAAGATTATGATCTTTAGAAAACCAGGGGATGATTTTGAGTAATATTCCATATTTTGACTCTCTTTGCCTAGTACTGCTTTCAGTCTAAGACCAACGGTGTGTATTTATCACTCATTTTCATGTAGCTGGAGATAACCTGTGACCTTCATCCAAACTGCAGAACTCCACAAGCACAGAAGTGATATTCAGCTTCCCTAAGCAGCACGTCCTTGTTGTCTGCTGCCTCATTTAACATCCTCATTCCAACCTCTAGAGCAGATGCAGAAGGTTTTCATATACCAGTGTAATTCATTAATGTCATTTTCAGGACAGCATCAGTTCTGTTACTAAAGAATGGAAGGCTCAGTGTCCTAATTCATGTATGTTTAATTCATACAGTGTAGACAGTCTTGTTTCTGTTTGATCTTCTGAGTAATAATTTTTCCTAATGCATTGGGAGGTCCTTCCATAAATATCGTGTGTGTGTCTTTTTAGATTTTACTTCATAGGGAGAAGTAAAGAATAGCCAGACCAGAAGGTTGATTGCCTTCTGAGAAAAAGAAGAAAAAAAAGCAAATTTTTCTCAATTTGTGGCTATCCTAAAATTTTCCTGCCGAAAGAGAGAATCCTAATTGCAAATTTAACCCTATTGATTTGATTTACTTGGCTGCTTTTCATGGACATTTTAGTAAGTGCAGTCTGTGTTCTCAGTGAATGCATTTATATTACAAAAGTGTGCACCCTAGTTTCTTGGCTGGGGGGCATGCCCTAGCCCAGATTTGGACATTGTCACCAGTGACATCCACAAACATCTATCATTCCCGTGTGGGAATGTGGCCATTCCCCAGAGCAAGCCATGCTTACTGTGACAGCGGTGACTTGGTCAGAGGACCAGGAATCCTGCATTGTGACACAGTACAGAGGAATAAGCAGGACTGAAGGCAACGTTTGGCTTTTAAAGCAGGATTTACTTAGCACTGTTAAAAACGACTGTGGTAGTAATTTACATCTAATAAACAAAAGCATTATTCTCAGCTGATTTGTTTTTCTCCATATAGAATGAATTAAGATGCAGTCTCACTCTCACTGAAGTCATGGCAAGAGTTTTTCCACTGAAGTTAATTGAAGCAAGATCAAATTCACGCTCTTCACTTTTTTCATCTTACCTAAATAAACTAAAGACAGGTAATTCTTTCTCCTCTGCTGAAGGATGACAGTGCTAAATCATCAGCTCCACATGGAAATTAGCCATGTTTAAGGATTGTTTAGTTTCACGCAGTGTTTTGCGCATAGGATTTTCTTCCCCCAGAGTGATCTATTCTTAAAACATGGTGAAAAAGCAAACAGAGAACATTTTGGTGCCAGGAATTCTTTTGAAAATTTGACTGGGTGAGTGCATTTCCTTAATGTTCAAAAATTATCCTTTGAGTATGCTATTTAACAGTGTCAAGCATTCTGTTCTCTATATTGTTTTTGCTTTAAACCTGTTTCATTTTAGAACTGATGAGATGCTTAACTGTTGCATCAGAGCAGTTAGTTTGTTCAGTTTCAGTACAGCTGGCTTATTTCCATGTCATGCATCATTTAATTATACATATAAAACATAGTTAAAATTGTACAGCTCCATGAGCCTCACTTAAACTGTCTGTGGCACTGCAGTAATCCCAGTACCCTGACGGGGTGTTGCACAGCTGTGACTGGTTGGAATGTGGTAAACTGGTGATGTGTAAGAGAGCCTGGAAATGAGCTTGCATTTTGCAGCTGTGCTTGCTCTACTGGAAGAGGAAGTTAAACCAGAAAAAAACTGCTCTTGTGGCAATATCAGCATCTGTAAATCTGAATGCTTAATGAAAATCAAGGAAAATGTGCTGAGTGAGGAAGTGGTGCTTTTCCCTTGTTTGTCATTTAATTAATTTTTGGTGGTTTGTTATTTCTCAGAAAAATCTATCTCAGATTCCTCTGTGGAAAAACATGAAGTGTTTATGTGGGAGTGAAGATCCTAGTATTGGATGATTGTCTAGATATGCAAAAGACTTTGCCTGTTTTGTCTCAAAAATGCTTTCTGGAGGCAGTGATCATTGAGACTTAAAATGTACCCTAGCTTGAAGATGGATGGGCACTGCTGTCCATGTGTATATGCTGTCGACTGAGTATAAACTTGAAGGCATCTATTACATCTTAGTAATGGGAAAAGCAGCAAATTTCTTACAGACATTTTTTTCCTTTTTTAAGCTAGTGAACTTGAAGGTCAGATTCAACTATATGTTGCATTTTCTGTCATATAATTATCATATCTATAATGTCCTGAAGAGCAGCCTCCAGTCAGTGACATCAACAGTTTACACAGCAGTTGAACTAAGAATAACCTTGGAGAACTGACCCATGTCAACCTCTTATGAGTGTAAACTGTAGTTCACAACAGTTTCTGTTTTTTCATGATCACAGAAGGGCCTCAATTGGATAAAAGAAGAATTGTGTTCAAAAAATACAAAACTATTCTGCTGAATGTTCACTTTACTGTATCTCAGAAGATGAGAGGAAACAAAACTGAAAGAGTAATACTTAATAAAGTATTTTTGCTCCCTTATAAAAAGAAGGACAGGACAACATCAAAAACAGCTTCCCTAGAAGAATGCAGGGAAGATACATGATAAGTGGCATCAGCTTGGAAGAGGGATCAAAACTCTTTCTTTGATTGCTTTTACTAATGACATCTGTTTAAGCAAATCCAATTCAGAGCAGTTTCAGGAATCCCAAACTTTTTCTCTTTCTGAGCACTATTTGGAGGGCATGATCTGCCTGACATCAGTGTCTGTCTAGCAGTGGACATCTGTGGTCACTATGCAGGTGCTCGATTCACATCCTGTTTCCTTTTCCTCCCTCCCCATTTCTGCAGTTCCATTTGTAGGTGAGTTCCCCAAAGAAGAGCTGAGGAACATAGGGGATGACTCTTCCGTACTCACAGTCCTTTGGAGATAAATACACAGAGATAGCAGAAAGAGTCAGAATTTCCTTTAATAAACCAGCGCAATATCAGACAGGAAGGGCCAGGAAGTGCTCCAAGAGCTAGAGCATTACACAGGCGGGCTGGGAGGGCTGGGAATGTTCAGCCTGGAGAAGAGAAGGCTCTGGAGAGCCCTTAGAGCCCTTTCCAGTGCCTAAAGGCGCCCCAAGAGAGCTGGAGAGGGACTTGAAGAGCCTGGAGTGAAAGGACAAGGAGGAATGGCTTCCCGCTGCCAGAGGGTGGGTTTAGATGGGATATTGGGAAGAAATCCTTCCCTGTGAAGGTGCTGAGGCCCTGGCACAGGTTGCCCAGAGAAGCTGTGGCTGCCCCTGGATCCCTGGCAGTGTCCAAGGCCAGGCTGGACAGAGCTTGAAGCAACCTGGGATAGTAAAAGGTGTCTCTGGCCATGGCAGGGGGTTGGAACGGGATAATCTTTAAGGTCCCTTCCCACCCAATCCCTTCTGTGATTCCATGATTCCAGCGTCTCTACACACATGGAGAGCCAAAGCGCAGTGCAGCATCTTTGGCACCTGATCCTTAAGGTCACTTTGCTGGGCTGATGTTGGGAAACAAGACCTATGGATGGACTGATGAAGTCAGTCAATATTTTTGCCTCCTGCGGTGGAAAACACCTGCGATTCCTTTCCTTGCAGAGCTGCTGGGGGTTAAACAGCAGACAGTGCTTATGGGAATAACCCCTCAGCTGATCTTTGTCTTCCCTTGGTGGTTATTAACAGTGGCAGGGAGTTGTCTCCAGGATGCCCAAACGTCCCAGTGTCACTGTACGTGTCCGTGTGCGTTCATGAGGTTCCGAGGCGGGAGCCAAAGCTCCGGGCGTGCGGATCCATCACCTATTTCCATGTGGAGTGATGTTCTGTTTGAAGGCATCCCCGACCTGTGTCTGCTCAGCCGTCTGGCCATGCTTGAGTGAGGAGTTCCGGTAAGGATATCCATTGGCTGAGGAGAGCTGGAAAGGCAGACATGGAGTCAGTGTTACCAGGAAAGGGGAAAGCTGATCGGAGAAAAGGAGAGGGATAGTGGTAGATGAGTCATGGTCTGGCAGATTTTGGTCAAGGTGTTCTCCAGGGAAGCCTGTGTCCCTGGAGCTCAGTTACGCTGTAGGGTGCTGTTGCCTTGGATTGGGAGAGGCTCATTATTGCTGCCCTTTTCCAGCCTCATTTGCTTTCTGTATTTAACTGGGGCAACCAGATCCAACTGAGTTTTGAGCCAACTACTTGTTGCATGCCACCACTACCCCTGCGGCTCCATTTCTCCGGAAAAGGAGGAGGGAGAGTGAAGAGACAGGGACACAGGACTAACCTTCCTCTTGCAAGTGTCCAATGTCTATTTCCCAGGGAGCTCCATGGAAGATTTCTGTGGGTGGTTCCCAGCCGTTGTGGAATTTGGGGATGTAGGTGGGGATGTTCGTGTCTCGGGGCCACTCGGCTCTAGGACAGAAAGTGGGAATATGAGGGGACATTCACGAAGAATGTGTCTTTCAGGGCATCCCCTGAAAGAAGAAGCAGGAGCATCAGGGAATCCAAGCATCCCATCTGCGTGGGGAGCCTGGGGAGATGGCAGCTCTGTCCTTACCTGGATCTGGTCCATGTCTCCCCCAGGGAATCCCAGAGGTTTATCTCTTTGGGTGTCAGGTGTCCTCTCAGGAAATCGGTGGTGTCTTTAGAAAGCAGTGGGCTGAGGACAGACGGGGCCAGCTCGGGGCCACCGCAGCTGTTGATGATCTGAGTCACACACAAACCACACAAAGAGGAGAGAACTTGCAGGAAACGGTCAAAATGTCAAACCAGGGACACACAGATGAGCAGGAATCGAAGACAAAGCTGATCCTTGGATCAGCACAGTCACTGCAAGAAACATCAACCTAAGTCTTTGAAGGAGACTGGACAGTTCAAGGGAACATGAGATTTTTTTGGATTGGAGTCAAAGGAAGAGCTGATCTACAAATGAGCTGTTGTTACAGACGAGTGAAGTGTCAGAAGCTGACACTTCAAAAAATGGAAAGTATCTTGCTATTCCTTTGTGGCTCCTTTTCCAAGTTGGGATTTCTGCTTCCAAGCATTTTCAGTGCAAATACTGAGCCGTATTTGCCTGAAGGTGAGACCAGACAGATTCCCAGTGGGGACTCCAGCTGGCTGCCCCTTTTGTTCACAGTAATGCCTTATTGACCCGGTGGAAGGATTCATATTTGCTGGGATTCCTGTATTTACTTCAAGCTTCAAACCGGATCAGAGGCCAGGAACAACCGGCATTGCTTCTGGAAGTTCCTGAGAAAGCTGTGGCCAGGTGTGAGCAGTTTTCCAACCCTGTTGCACAATCTATCTACTTGTAAGTGTGAATAGAAATAAAAGGAGTTCCCAGTGAGACCTGGGAATAAGATTTACCAGTTCCAGCGGCCTGAAGAGGAAATGCACCAACTCTGAAGCACGGGGGTTTTGGATGTGCTTCCTTAGTTTGGCCTGAAAAGAGAACGTAAACACAGTTTAACCCTAACCTGAGTGTGCCTTCTCTTTTCTGTCACATGGGGCAAGTGTTGTGGACTGATGAGAACAGTAAGGGATGGAGGAGTAGGAATCATTCATTTTTATTTTGTGTCCATTTCTAATTCCCAGTGAATTTCAGGAGGGGGGGAATACCCTCTCTGTTAAATCAGTGCCTTTAAAGCTAATTTGAACAGACACAGAAGACCTTGGCTTATTTTAAAAGTCCTAGTGAGGAAGGGCCAGGATTGCTGGTGCTTCTGCCTCTTGCAGGGTTGAGAATCCCACTAGTTCCATGGATGAAAACAACAGGATAGGTGTTCTGAGGGTCCCCTGGCAAACTGCTGACAAGGGAAAGTCTCCACCAAGGTCTTGCCTGGGGCACCCGGAGCTGCCCTGGCCACTGAAAGGCTCCAAATCCAGTGGTATTTGAGGTGAGCTGTGGCAGAATGGAGGAGCAAACACTTGGGATTGATTTACTGCAAGAACTGGGTTTCAGTAACAGCAATCAGCTGAGCTGTGGTGAGAAACCTCTCCAGTTTGTGCTCCCATTCAGCTCCTTCTCCTGTCCTGGACTCCTGGCACTGTTGCCATGGGAGACAGGCTCCCTGCTCCTACCGAAATGCAAAGCATTTGAAATGCCGGAGATGAAACATTAATGTGGAGTGGGAAACAACTGCTGGCAGCAGGGTGACCCAATGAACGGGCACTTCCCAGGGACTCGGCAGCCCCATGGTGAGGAACGTGGCAGGACCCCACCACAGTGTCCCAGCTCTGCTGCGTGCTCCACCCTGGGCTCTTGCCAGGAGATCAGCTGCTCCTTCTGATCCTGAGCAGGCACAAATTAGCCATATTTGCTTCTCAAAGAAAAGGCTGGAGCTTGGTATCCTGCTTTAAGGTTGTTTACAGTCTCTTGGTTTTCCTTATTAATAACTGCCCAGGAAGGAGCTTGTAGGATGTGTTCACTGGACAAGTTTGGTCACAACTGACAGAATTCCTGCTGCAGTGGTGAGGCAGGGACTGAGCCTGGTTCACTGTCCCCAGAGCTCAGGTAGTACAGGACAGTCAGGCCAGTAAAGCCCCTGCTCAGGGCTGGGAACGAGATCCTGGCCAGCTTTCCCTCTCTGCCCCTCTCTGCAGTCCTGCTGGGCTATGTCATGCCCTGGGGCCACTCTGCCGTTGCTCAAATGGCCAAAATCCACTCATCCAGGAGTGGGAAAGGGAGGGAGGGCACAGGAATTCATCTTAGGTGGTGAGGCCTGGAAATTTTCAAGGCAACAAATTGATCTTTGGATAATTACAGCAGAGCAGAGAACACGGTGCCATGGGCTCTGGCAGGGCTGTGCTCAGCTCTTTGTTCTCTCCCAGGTCCAAAAGTGTGACCAGTTCCAGCAGCAGCAGCAGCAGTGACAGCTCAGCCAGCGACTCCTCTGACAGCCAGGACTCCTCTACCTCCTCCGAGGACAGCGACAGTGAGGACAGCTCCTCCTCCTCCTCCCCCTCCTCCTCCTCCAGCAGCTCTTCCTCCTCCTCCGACTTCGACTCGGATCCGAGCTCCTCCAGCAGCAGCAGCAGCAGCAGCAGCAGCTCTGAGGATGAGCCCCCAAAGAAGAAGAAGAAGAAATAGCTGGGGAGCTGCAGGACTGGTGTGGAGTGGGGGACAAGCCCCTCCCAGGGGCTGGAGCACACGGCTGCCAAACATTCAATGGTCAACATTTCTACTGCTCACACTTTCCAAGTGTTTTGCCTAGTTGTTCCTAGGACATGGAAGGTATTAAATGGCTTCCTGAGATGTACTGAGAGAGTATTTTTGTGCTTTATCCTTTTATGGAAGATTTTACTTTTTTAGTTCCAAGAAAAATTAAAAAAAAATCTATCATCAGATTCGTTTCCATGAGCTGAAGTCCAGTAACCTGGATGCTTACATGCTGGAAAGCAAAAGCTTTTTATTGCAGGTTATGTTGTGCATCGTGTGCTGTTCCTCTGTTAATGACAGCTTCACTTCCATTGAGAAAATCCTCTCCAACTGTTAAAAGCAGAAGTTTTTCAGCGCTGCTGTGGAGCTGTGGCATTGTTGAAGCTGAATGCACAACGTGTCCCACACAGAGCCTCCCATCTCATCAGCTGGTGCCAAATGGATTCTGTGCTGCTGAGCTTGTGTTCCAATGGCTTTTCCTGATGCTTCCAGGTCCAGTCTTAAGTGCACCATCCAGCTGAGCTGTGTTGGTTTGTTACTGATCAATGGAGTGCTTGTCCTGCCCGCAGGCTCTGGGCTTTTCACTCCCCTGTGGCCTTGGCTCGTGCGTTGGAAGTGTTTGCTGAGACACAGAGTGTTGGTGGTGGGAAGCAGCAGCTCAGTGACTTGGGGCTGCTGCTGCTTTAGGAGTTTCATCTTTGTGCCTTTTCTTTGTCAATTCGGTGTGCCCCAGTGAGACAAGGGCTGCAGTGGGTGTTCTGCAGAGCTCCAGCACAATATTGCCACGCAGCAAAAGCAGAGAAATAATAACAGCCACAACTGGGCACTGTTCTCACTGGATGCTCAGTAAAAAAGAGACTCCTTGAAATAAAGGGCTCAAAGGAAAGTGTTTCCCTTTGCATGTGTGAAATGCAGGATTGCCGAGTGACAGTCTGCAGAAATTTCAGTCATTCTTTGTTTGTGGGAACTGCCCTGGAGAAGGGAGTGAATGCAAAAGCCCCACAAGCCCTACAAAAGCAGATGCAGACAGGCTGCAGAGCAGGGATTGCTGGATGCAGAGTGGGAATTCGTTGTTCTTCTGGTGCATTGAAGCAGTTGCCATTAGGATTTTATTTGGTGATGCAGTCTCCTGAATTTCTTCTTGTCGGAGTGCCCTTTGTGGGGAGGGGGCATCACTTGTGGAAGAATTCTCAAGTATCTTGGTTTAGGTAGAATACAGTAACTAAAGTATTTTTAATAATTTTTATGGAAAAAGTAGTGCGTAGACTTCCTTTGGAATAAACTGTACTTCTTTAAATGTTTGTGCGTGTGTGTCTGTGTGCACTCCTGTGTTTTACAGAACACGTTGCAGACTGTAAATAAAACTACCAGAAAGGTGTTGAAGTCTTGTGGACTGAATGTACCATTTAATGGGAAAGGGAATAAATTATTAAGCAGCAGTTGCTAAGTGGATGCTTCCTGCAAATATCTGAAATCTTTGTGGTGTTTGTGTGCAGGTTTCAGCTGGAGTTGCCCTGGCATTGCCTCCCAGAGGGGCAGGATTGCTCCTCAGGAAGTTCTCCAGCCAGAAGTCCCTCTGGATCCAGATTATTTTTTTAAAAAAGTTTAGTTTGTCTTGGCTTTTTCTTTTTTTTCCTGCCCTTTCTGGTTTGTCTCTCCATGTTCTTCTATTACAGAGGAACCCCTCCCCAGCCCGGCCAGAGCCGCAGCCTCCTTCATGTGCCGCTGCCTCACTCGCTGCTGCTGGTGCTGGCTCAGGAATGTGCTCAAAGCCCGGCTAAGCAGGAATTGTTCCGGGCCTGCTCTGTTGAATCGCTGCCGCCGCGAGCAAAGCTGCCCCTGCTCCTTGAGGGGAGCGCTCGCTGCAGCCCGGCAGGAAAAGAGCCCAGGAAAAGCCGCGCCCTTTGCAGGAGAAGCGCTGGGAGCAGAGGGGAGAGCGGGAAAAGGCAGCGAGAGCAGCTGGGCGGGCGGGGCGGCATCAGCGCTGATCCCTCCGCGGGCAGGAGCGCATCACAAATAGTCCCTCCGGCGGATCACTCCGCGGGCGGGCGCCATCACCGCTAATACAAGTATTTATAAATTCAAAAGAACTCATTAACACAGAAGAAAGCAAGTATGCTTCATGCTGGGTGGGAAACACAGGGTCTAAGGGATAAGAATTTTAAAGTTGTTTATTTTATATATTTTTTTTTTTTATTTTATGAGAGAACTACATATCCCATGGCACCCACAGAGTTCAGGATGGGTAGAGAGGATGAAACAAACTTTAAAGAGAACCTTAACTGAATTAATAATTGAAACTCAAATGTCACGGGGTATGTAGTTCTCTCATGAAATTAAAAAAAATTAATATAAAATAAACAACTTTAAAATTCTTATTTTATTATTATTCCATGTTCTTCTCCCCCTCCTGGATGAGGAATAGGGGTCGGTATTTGCGGCTGTGCACTGTAAGGAAATAAACGAGGAGTGGCTGAACCTGCCATCGCAGGTGGCTGTGATCTGGCCACTGGAGGAGAGGGTGCAGTGGATCTGGGTAGGGTACTGCCAGCATGCGGGATGGGTGAGGGGTGGGGACCCAGTGCTGCAACCTCTGGAGGCAGATAATCTGCACGTTCTCTGAGTCGGAAATAAAGGTGACGAACAAAGTCATCCGAACGCTGAAAGCGACGGTGGAAAAATGAGGGATCAGATGCTTGTTGTGGATTTCGAAGCTGTGAAGAAGGCATATGAGAAGTTGGAGTTGTATTGGTTGTTGTAAAAAAAGGAGATGAAGCTTGGGAAGATAGAGGAATGCTTTCTGAAGCTGTGCTGGTCACTATATCCTTCTCACTGAAGTGTTGAGCAGGCATTTGAGGATGAAAAAGTCCCATAAAATCAGCTGAATGTCCCTGAGAAGTTCGAGAAGAATGTGCATGAAATGGAATGTCTCGATGCGAGACGTCACTATTAATAACACGTGCTTGGTCCTGTTGTGATGGAAGAGGTGTCCACATATAGTTGAGAAAGTCCTCTTTCTGTTCTGGAGATAAAATCGTATTTGTTTCGCTGAAATGGCACGGGAAACATGGTTCAGCATCGTGTGATTGTTGTGATAATCCTCTGAGTGGTGTTATCAGAGTGATGATAGGGGGTACATGCCGTGGTGACACGGCAGCTGTTGAAATGTCTCTGCTGTGTGTCCACGGCTGTGGCTGCGGTGCAGACGGGGGCTGTGTGGACACAGAGCTGGTAGGAGGTGTAGCTGCCGAAAGCTCCTAGGATGGAACTGCAGTAGCCGAACGAATTGCACTGCTGGCTGGAGGTGCTGTGCTTATCGGTCGTATCGGCGTGGCAGCTGAAGCGTCCGTGTGTGGCTGGAGGTGCCGGGCGGGCGGCCGGGACCGTGGGCGGGACCGGGCTGGCCTGGGAAGCGCTGGTGCCGGGCAGCGGGGCCGTGGCTGGGCTGGAAGCGGGGGCGGGGCGGGGCTGGAAGCGGGGCCGGGGCTGGGCTGGAAGCGGGGCCGGGGCTGGGCTGGCAGCGGGAGCGGGGCTGGGCTGGCAGCGGGGCCGGGGCTGGGCTGGCAGCGGGGCCGGGGCTGGAAGCGGGGCCGGGGCTGGGCTGGAAGCGGGGGCGGGGCTGGGCTGGCAGCGGGGCCGGGGCTGGGCTGGCAGCGGGGCCGGGGCTGACGTCCCGGGCAGGGCCGGGGCCGGGCCAGGAGCGGCTCGAGCCGCGAGCGGCGTTGCCGGGGTAACCGGCACTGAGGAGGGGCGGCCGATGCCGCGCCGCGCAGGCGTGGAAGCGAGGGCTCCCGAAGGCGGAAGTAAGGCCGGGATGGAAGCGGCGGGAGTGATGACGTCAGCAGCAGGCGCCGCCGTTCAAACGCGGAAGCGGCCGCGAACCCGGGCCGCGTGGGGATAGCGGGAGGGCCCGATGGAAGCTCCGGGACCGCCCCTGGCCGCGCGCATGGCTCATCTGATGGGAGGACCCCAGGCTCGGGAGGTAGGGACCTGCCTCTGCCTTGCGCCGTAACAGATGGATCGGGCGAGATGGAAACCGAGAAATATTCTCGGCACTCTCGGTTCCTACACTCAGGTGTATTCCTAGTTCCTGACATTCCTTTAAAACTACCGAATTCTTCTCTCAGGTCCCTGGCAAATGGGGCTTTGCAGCCTGGGGGAGTTCTTGCAAAACGGGGTCTAGTGAAGCGCTCTGCAGGAGTGGTTGTGCACCTGAGCGGTCATTAATTGTCTCCTCTAATGAGGGAAACGTGATTAAACTCCCGGTGCTGTGCTGCTGTTGTGTGTCGGCCTCGAGGTGTGAGGCAGTCCCTGTGTCACACTGGAGTTGCTTAGTGGCTGGACTGGGACTGGGACAGGTCTTGTTGGTCAGGAACAAAAGGGAAAATTTATCTTTTGGCTTGCTTAATATCTTGGCTTTATTAATGTATCAATGTCAATTGTTGTCATTTGCTGCCTCCTGCACAGTGTGTGTGCAGCTCTGTGTGAGAGCAGACTCTCCCCTGTTGGGGAGTGAGACAATCCTGGAATATCCTGAGCTGGAAGGGACCCACAGGGATCACCCAGTCCCACCCCCGTCCCTGCCCAGACCCCCCAACAGCCCCAGCCTGGGCATCCCTGGCAGCGCTGTCCAAACGCTCCTGGAGCTCTGGCAGCCTCGGGGCCGTGCCCATTCCCTGGGGAGCCTGGGCAGTGCCCAGCAGCCTCTGGGGGAAGAACCTTTCCCTGATCTCAGCCTGAGCCTGCCCTGGCCCAGCTCCAGCTGCTCCCTGGGTCCTGTCTGTGTCCCAGGGAGCGGAGATCAGAGCTGTAGGCCCCGATGTGTTCTGGCCTCACACTTCTCTACCAGAACAAACCCAGTGCCCTCAGCAGCTCTTTCATGGTCCTTCCACACCCTTCCCCATCCCCATGTCCCTTCTTTGGATGCTGTCAGCTTTGTATCTTTTGTATACTGTGGCGCCCAAAAGTGCCCCCAGGACTCCAGTACAGTTTAACAGCAATGAAAGAAAACAGTGGATTTCAACTTTGATCTCAAAAGCTGTCTCAGGCCCCTGATACTGCCTCGAAATGTCTTTGCAGTTCTTGCTTTATGACTTGTGTCAAACACGGAGAGAGTGAGACTGAGCCCCTGGGGTCAGGTTCTGTGTGAGAAGCCACACAGCAAGCCAGAAATCTTTGCTCCAGATCACCAGAAATTTACAGTATTGAGGGCGGAAATACTGAGAGTTGAGTCTTGGGAGCTGAGCCAGGAAAGCAGCACCTCTGCCATGGGCAGATTTGGCACGTGGAGAGAGCTCGAGCAGCTTGCAAGAGGTCCCAGCAATGTGTGTGTGGAGCTGGGAGGAGCATGAGTTGCAGTGTCGTGTTTGGAGTCCCCCTGGGTGAGGATGTAGGAATAGACTGGAGTTTTTGGTGACTGAGGTTTCTTTTCTGTGGCAATAATTGTTCTTGGCCACATCATTTTGGTTTGTTACTCGCCTGTGGTTTGTTCTACAGGCCTGTTTCCTTTCTCTCCTACTATGGTGTCTCAGTTATCTTCAGCAGAGGCTCAGCAATAACTAAACTTGAGCTTAGATACTTAAACTTCAGAGTAGATACACGGAAGAAATCCTTCCCTGTGAGGGTGGGCAGGCCCTGGCACAGGGTGCCCAGAGCAGCTGGGGCTGCCCCTGGATCCCTGGCAGTGTCCAAGGCCAGGCTGGACACTGGGGCTTGGAGCAGCCTGGGACAGTGGAAGGTGTCCCTGCCCTTGGCAGGGGTGGCACTGGATGGGCTTTAAGGTCCCTTCCCACCAAGGCCTCGTCTTCCTTTGCCTTCAGTGTCTGCCTCAGAGTTTGTACCAAAACCAAAGTGAGGTTGGTGTCACCTTCTCTAAACTGGGAGAACAGATCACTCCAAGCTGTGGGGAGGTGGAGAGGCTGTAGGATGGAGAGGGTGCAGCCCTGCAGACGCCGAGCTGTGGGGTTGCTGCTTTCAACAGCCTCGTTGTTGCTGCGGACACAGCTCAAGGTGGGTCTGAGAGAGACAAACTCTGCTTTTGGGGGTTTGTGTTGATGAGGAGGGGAGGGGAGGTCGCTGCTCTGCTTCTTGTAACTGCTGTGGCAGAGCCAGGAGCCCAAGGCAGGACAAGGGCAAAGCAAACCTCTCCGAGCTCTTGGGTTCTCTTCATTCCCAGATATTCTGATTCCTGCCCAAGTCCAAGTTCATTGTGCTGTGCAGGATGCGAGTTTAATCAGGTTTTAGTGCTGGTTTAGCTGAGTGTTTCTAGGGCTTGAGGATGAAGCCAAATGCTCTGCACTGAAAAAGTGATGGATGTTCAGCACAAGATTCTCTTCAGGAACTGGCACGAAAAGTGGTTGCCGAAGCCGAGGGAGGAGCAATTCACAGCTTGGCTGGAAGAGGGAGAAGTGCTCACTGCTGGTCTGTCACTTCATCCTCATGAGTGAGTCTGGGAGCTCCCAAGATCGGCCAGGCTGCAATTTCAGATAGTTTAGATGGGCTGGCCTTGAAAAAATCATATTTTGGTGCCTGGAGCAAAAGCTGAAGGTGGCAGGAAGTGGCAGCAGTGGCAGGGAACTGAAGTGACACCACCCTGAGCTCAGAACTAATTTTGGTTGTGACCTTGAGCAGTCCCTGGGCCACACCAGAGCTTTTTGTGTCACCTGCTTTGGGAGGTTCTTCCTTGCCCGTGGAGAAGTTGGGTCTGGCACAGGTCTGCTGTGGAGCACCTGTGCCACCACCTTTAAAGAGCCACCCTGGAGGTGTCAGTGAGCCCCTCAGTGCCTGCCCAGCCTAGAGCAGGGCTGGGAGGGCAGGGGGCTCAGGGAGTGCTCATTCCTGGTGGTGTTGGAGCTCTGAGCCCAGCCCTGAGCTGGGTTTGTGGCTCTGAGGGCACGGGGAGTGTCTGGAGCAGGCCTGGCCTGGGCAGAGTAGGAACTCCTGGAGTAACTCCTGAGTAAGCCACACCTTCCACGCGAGAGGGAGGCACTCCCAGAGTCAGGCGCTGTCTCCTCAGAGGTGCTTTGGGGTTTAATTCTGTTCTCACAGTGACTCCTCTCACCTGGGAACCCCGTGGTTACCTACAGAGGATCTGAGGCCTTAGGGATGTAAATATGGACAGGAGGGGTTGGAATCTGCCTATCAGTGAATCTTCCCCTTGCCCAGAGGAGAGTGTGCAGAACTCTTCTGTGTGATGATAATGTTTTCATACTTTAGGTGTGAAAATAAAAAATGGGAGAAATCTCGTTTTTCTGGCAGCACGCAAAGAACTTTCTTCTGTGTCACCACTAAAACTCTGTGAGGGGATGAACACCTGGGAATCTGAAAGAGACATAGCTGGAAAGCATCAATATGAATGGATTTTTCTGCTTCTTTTTGCACTTGAAAGAAAGGTGAAAGTTACAGGCTGAGTCAAGCTTTTACCCTTTATTTCAATCAATTCAGTTATTGCTAAATATGGCTACACACAGGTAGCCCAGATGACAGAGCTGCCTCCAGCTGCTCCTTGGCCCCAGTGTCCCACGCGGGATGCTTGAGTTATCCACTGAGAGCCCCCTTGAGACTGGAGCACAGGTAAATCTGCCTGTCTGAAGGGCAGGATTGTGTCCTAAGTCCCTCCTCATTCCTTCCTTTCCTCAGGCCCCAGCTGTGGCTGGGCCCACCATTGTGGCTTGGGTGGCAGTGGCACGTTGGAAAGGCCTGGGGGTGCCAGCTGGGGTGAGAGCTCGGGGTGCCAGCCCAGGCTCCACCAGCACTTGGCCCACACTGGGGCACAGATTGAGAGATGAACTCTTGGAAGCTTGTCCTGAGTGCGGGAGTTTTGGGGTTCAGTCTGGACCGGGCGGTGACGAGTGGAGACGAGAGATCTCTGCAGTCAGATCTTGGAACATGCGGTTTATTGCAAAGGGCGTGGGTACAGGGGCACTGCTTAGAGCTGCCAGCTGCAGCTCTGAGCAGGCCCAAGAGAGCAAGAGTGTAAGCGGGTAAGTAAAGAGAGAGAGAGAGAGTGAGAGGAATGAGAGTGAAGAAGTAGTGAGAGAGAATGTCTGAAGTCTTGGTTACAATACAATAAATCATCTTCTGTACTGAATATTCTAATTGTCACTAACCAATCTAATACAAGATACAAATCCTATAGCATTTACATACAGCCTGTAAGAGTTCTTGTATTACCATAGAGTGTTACATCTTAACTCTTAAAAACTACTCTTTGGACCCCTTCTGCTGAGCTAGTAGGGTCTGCTCTGACCCTTGGACCTGCCTGCAAGCAGAGGATATTGTTCAATCAAGAGGGGATTACCTTCAGTCGGCCATACCATTGTTTTCCAGTTGTTCAGTAACTAAGATTTGCTATTTCAAAAATGGCTTTCATTTCGATGTCACTTATAGTTTTCATATTGTCAAAATCTTTTGTCAGGCAATCATATTTATAAGGCTTTCCTGTTTCATCTTCCCCAACACTGAGGAGGATGAATGGTACCTGCTGGCAAAATTCGGTGCTTTCACAGAGCTGTGATAAACCCCAAAGTCTTAGACTGCCAACCTACAGCCTCTGCACCGTCACATTCCCCAGTTGCATTTTGTATTGGAATTTTACCTGCTCCCACCTGCGTCCTCCTGCTGGCAGTGCCAGCAGCCTACGTGCTGCCTCTCCTGAGAGCAAGTTCCTGCCTGTTTCCTCTCCCAGCCCCAGCTCTTGCTTCCCTCTGGCAGAGGCAGCTTTAGGTGCAATATCCTGATGTTTCTGGGAGTGGGTTTTGGAATAAACCTACACACGGGATGTTCATGGGTTGCTGCTATGGATTCTGTGAAAGGTGATCAGGAAAAGCAAGTTCAGAGTTACTCAGGGGATCCTCTGATTCCTGCCCATCTCACGGAGCTGCTCAGGGTGAAACTACTACTCCCATGCTTTTTATTTTGCTCCTCTTAGTGCTGGTTTTTCCCCAGGTAAGTCAGTGCTGGAGCAGCCCTTGTGGGTTTATCTGTGATGAGCAGTGGTTGTGTCTGCACACGGAGATAGCAGATTCCAGCTGTAGTGTGCAAACGTCGGTGCTTTGTGCCTTAGTGCACAGCCACATTTGTCAGCTGACAGGGCTGATGCGATGAGAAAACCTCGCACTCTCCAATAACCTGAGCACAGGCACTTCCTGCGTTGTTACATTTAACCAAAGCTCTGATAAAAAATACTACATTAATTTTTCTAATGGAGACCAGATTCCGCGTTATCATAATTTACGTTTTTGGATAGTCTTTGATTGACTCTGGTGGGAAGGGAGGTGAATCAGTATCTTGTACTTTAGGGAAAGATCTAGGGGAGAATTGAATTGTACTTCCTTGGAATTCACATCACCCGCCCTTAGTCGGAGATGTTGATCTTGAGAACAACAAGCAGAGAACAGCCCAGGAAGGGCTGAACGTGACAAAACAGTGCAGAGCATACAGAAATCCTCTTTGCTGTGTTCATCATTCTGTCTTTATCTTGGATTGTTTCCACCCTTCTCCTCCACCTGGAAGTCACAAGCATCCTGCAGTGGCAGGTACTCTGGGTTCTTCAGCCAGGAGTAGTCTAAGAACAGCTTTTGCTGGGAGTGGCTCTGACCTTGCTGAAATCACTGCTGAAACCTCCCCTGACTCTTGCAGTGCCAGAATTTCAGGGTGCCAGTGGTGAGGCAGGGACTGAGCCTGGTTCATTGTCCCCAGAGCTCGGGTAGTACAGGACAGTCAGGCCAGTAAAGCCCCTGCTCAGGGCTGGGAACGAGATCCTGGCCGGCTTTCCCTCTCTGCCCCTCTCTGCAGTCCTGCTGGGCTATGTCATGCTACTATGTTACAGCATTGTTCCATGTCTTTTTTCTTTTTTGGAAGTAATGCCGGATATTGGCAGTCAGGGGCGATGGAGCGAGGTGAGCAGTGACCGGTGGACAGAATGAGTTGTTACGGCCTCGGTCTCAATTTTTGGTGCAGCTCTAAGCATCCGTTGTTGTTTGTGTGTTTTAGGTGGTCCACTTGCAGGATGTCCTGGCCCTGGATGCTGGAGGGTGCAAGCCTAAGGTATAGGTGTGGTGTACTTCAGTCGGAGCAGGGAGGCTGTGGTTTCACAGTCTCTCAGCATGTTTTGTGTGTTTTTGCTTTGCTTCTCTGCAGGTGCTGCTGCCGCCCTGGGCGTGCCAAGGGCCAGAGGCGAGCAGGTGAGTTGGCATTTAGGTGGGGTGGCTGATAGGCCAGCGGTCTATGGCAGCGTGCTGAGCGTGTCCCTTTTCATTGTGCAGGTTTGTCCTGGCCACCTCCAGAGTCAGATCAGGATTTGAGGTGAGCCGGGGCAGTGGTGTGGAGTAGCCCGGGGATGCTCTTCTGGAGGGCAACAGTGACGTTTTCTGTTTTGTTGTCTTAGGTACCGTGAGCAGGTGTGGAGCTGAAGTTTGGAGAGAGCAGGTAAGCGCTGAGCCTCGGCAGTTTCGAGGGAGGGGGCCTTGCGGAAGGGGTCTCTTTTGGCGTGTGTTGTCAGAGGCTGAATTTTCTCCTTGTTCTCCATCTTTTGCAGCTGCCAAAGCGGACCGTGGGGAACGTGTTGACATCTGAGGTGCTGATGCATTTTTTCTGTCAAGGATGGATTTTGTCCGTTTGTCTTCAGAAAGCTAAGTGTTGGGAGCGGTGGCTGGGAGAAGGGAAAGACCTTTGGAGTTCCAGGAGGCAATTGGAAGTTAGCTTAGAGGAGAGGGCTGTTGTGGGAGGGCCCCTTGGAAGTAAAGGGAGAGGGTTTCTCCTCAGCATCGCCCGAGCCTTTGCTGGGCAGGGCAGTTCCCACCCATCTTTGTCATCGGCCTTTGAGTCTCGCCGTCATCGTGGATCTTTTTGCCCGAGGAGCTCGCCTTCGGGTCTGGCACGATCGCCACGGTCTCCATTTCACCTACTCGCTGGCGTAGCCGCCCGCGGGCATCTTGGCCACTTGCTGGTTGGTCACGTTTTGCAACGTCACTTCAGCCTTTGGTGGCAGAGTCCTTCCCTAGGGATCCCTTTGTATCACCTGGCAGTCATTGCCTCCTTCTCTAGGCCTGCTGAGCTTCTCAAGCATCCTCTGAGCTGCTTTGGCACTGGCTTCTTGGAAGGAGTTACGTTTCACTGCCGCGTGCTGTTGCCATAGAGCCTTCTTTCCTTCGGCATCGCCAGCTTCTGGCTCATCTTGCTCTAGGAATCTTGTGCCCGTTGCTGGGCAGGTTCAGCTCGTGTCTGTGTTATGTCATTTGTGTCTGTGTTCTGTAGTTTGTGTCCATCCTCTCCTGTGTCACAGGGCTTTGTTACGTCTCGGTGCTTTCTCGGCCTCGTTCTGGGCCGTAGCGGCAGCGGGGATCTCTGCTCGCGTCCTTTCCCGGATCGGGCTCATTCCGGCATCTTTACAGTTTTGCTTTTGGAGAGCAGAAGAAGTACACAAGATGTTTTCATCCATCTTCCTTCTCACGTTTGGTAATATCTTTTTTTCATGGGCCATGGACTTCTCTGGACCCTCCTCACTGTGGTAGTTCCGTAGGTTCCATTGCCTCCAAGCATATCGGGTCTAGAATTTATCTTCTGGAGAGTTATCTCAAGTCCTCGTGTCATCTTTGCTTCTATTTGGTGTGCTTACACTTGGAGCTGCCCTGCCCTGGCACGTAGAGTCGTGGCTGGGTTGAACAGTTGTAAAACTTTGTGGTTCATCTCTTGTTTGTGGGGTTTTGTGTAGAAAACTTACGGGCCTGGTGTATGGGGATAACTCCGAGCTGTCAGCTACTTGTAGACTGCCTCATGTTGTCTTGCAGGTCCCCAAGGCCGATTCCGATCCCTGCAGTCACCGATGCTACCGCTTTTCCCAGAATCTGCCCTTCCACGTCAGGGAGCAGCAGTTGGAAGATGCGTTGAAGCGTCTTCATCAGTGGAGTGTTGTGAGTAAGGGCTGCAGTCAGTGTGTAAGCTGAAGAAGGGGTGTCTGTCTGTGAGAGTGTGTGTCTGTCTGTGTCTGCGTGTGTCAGTCTGTGAGAGCGTGTGTGTTGACTGGTTCTAACCTTGTGTGTGTGATTTTTGCCTTTCAGTTTTTTCAACTGATTTTTAACTTTATAATAAGAAAACAGCCAGCTGTGAGGTTTTTTTTCTCCCCCATCTGGGTTTTGTTTTTCCTTGGTCCCGTCCTGTCTGTGAGGCGATGTTCATCACCAAGGTTTGGGTGCAGCTAAACAAAGAGCCTCCCTAACAGGGTGGAGAGTACACAGTGGAGGTTAGGAATACAGGGAAAAGGTGCACCAGCCCTTACACCACCCCTAACAGCACCATTTTCCCCCCACCAGCAGCACAATGCAGCAACCCTGGAACCCTCAGTGCAGCACAGCTCAGTAAGCCTGGTGCTGGGATAACCCTGGAACCCTCAGAGGAGGCCAAGCCCCACACCAAAAAGGTGGGGATGACATCTGCAGGCTGGAGAGTGACAGGTACGAGTTGGGGGCTGGGGCGTGTAGAGCAGGAGTGAGGGGTTCCAGGCAGCAAGAGCAGTGCAGGGTATAAAGTAGAGGGGGTTAAAGGTTAGGGGATAAAGGGACAAAAGTCAGGGCAAAGGTTGGGGGGTCAGGGAATCAAAGGTCAAAGTCCAGGGGTCAAAGGTCAAGGTGGTCAATGTCATAGCACAGAGGTCACATGTAGAAGGTTGGGGCAAAGGTCACAGGGCTCAGGGGGGTCAAAGGTCCTGGGGTCAGGTGTCATGGGTCAAAGGGTAAGGGTCAAAGGGCTAAGGTTGGGGGTCAAAAGTCAGGGCTCAAGGTGTAAAGGTGGATGGTCCAAGGTCAGGGGTCAGGGATCAAAGGTCGGGTTGTCAAGGAATGGGTCAAGGGGTCAAAGGTCAGGGGATAAAAGGTCAAGGCTCGGGCTCAGGATTAGAGGTTCCAGCATGATTTTCCATGGTGGTTCCCAGTGTGGGGACACGGGGTGTGGGGTCAGTGGCGCCGGGGGCGGGCAGGAGCCCCGTGGGCAGTGGCCGGCAGCGGCGGGGACGCCTCCGTACGGTCGCGCCCCTCCAGTGCCAGCAGAAGCCCCCCTGCGCCGTGCGGTGCCCGGCCCCACTCCTTGCCCTCCCTGCCGCTGCCTTCCCGCACTCCCACCGCACCCCCTGCTCCCCTCCAGCCCAGGGAAATGCAGGAAAACACAAAATCATCGAGGTGGAACAGTCACCAGAGCTGCCCGAGCCATCCCCCCGCCTGAAGGCGGCAGCTGCCCAGAGCCAGGGGCACCCAGCAGGATGCAGCTCCTCTTTCCCAGGAGCTGGAGGCAGGGTTTCCCAGGCAGGGGGAGCAGGGAGAATTTCAGCTCCCAGCAGCTCTCTGTGAGTGCTGGATGGACTCTGGGCTGAGCCAGCTGGGAGGTGTGGGTGGTGTTCATGTCCCCAGGAGCTGCTCAAATCCACCTTAAACTCCTGGAATGGTCTGTGCTGGCAAGAACCTTACAGACCATCCTGTTCAGCCCCTTGCCATGGTCAGGGACACCTTCCTGGGGTGTCTGTACCAGAGTGGTGGAATGGGCAGGACTTTCTCCCTGAGCCCAGTCCCGGGCAAGACTGGGGTTCCCATGGGAAGAAGCCTGTGAGCTGCATTTCCGGAGCTGGGCGCCTCCATGCCCGGGAGTGTTTCCAGTACTGTTCTTTGGCTTTTTCCATAACTGGGCATGATGTTTCTCCCCAGAGCAAGGTGGTTTTCCCTGGATTGTTGGGGTTACACACTGGCTGTTTGACAGCTCTGTTGTCTCTTTGTCCTGAATGGAAGAGTGAGGAACGGGGGATGCTCCCGACTGTCCCAGGGATGTGGGAACAGCCCAGTTCCAGTGAGGAATGTGACGCCCAGCTCGTGGCGTGTGCCCTGAGATGGTCTTTGCTGTTGTTTTGTCCTTAGAGCCTGTTGGAGTGCTGGCCTGGATTTGGGAGGAGCCAAGTAGCCTGGAGCAGTGAGGTTTTTCCTGTCAGAAATCCATGCTGGGGATGTTTTCCCTGGCTGTCCCAAGGGGAAGGAACAGCTCTGGAGTTTTTGCAGCCACAGGCTGGGGATGCATCCCCTGAAAACCAGTTCAGGATCGTTCATCTGACTCTGTCCCTGACCTGTGGCTTCCAGGGAGCCTTCTGGTCTTCCGGATATTCCCAGGAGAGGATATTCCACCACCTGACTTTTAAGCCGGGAATTCCAAACCCAGTAAGTTGGTCACATTCTATGGGAGCTGCCCCAATGGTGGGATGCAGAGGGCACACCCCACGCTGCTGTTTGGGACATTCCTGACTGGAACGGGAGCCAGCTGGGCATTTTGGAGCACTGAGGCCACAAGGGCAGCCTTGAGTGGCATTCCCAGGCAATGCTGAGGCATCCCATGCCTGTGGCACGTGGCAACACATGCCTGATGTGGAGCAGAGAGAGGAAGGGAGAAATTCTGAGTTGATGGGAGGAATGGAATTGGGCTTTCCAGAATGGAATTGGTATAGGTGCTGATGGTATCATGGAATCATGGGGTGGCTTGGAAGGGACACAAAGACCCTCTGGGCTCTGTTATCCCATCCCGTGGCAAAGAACACGTCCAAAACTGCCTCCTCACCCCCATGGAATGGCAGTGGGTGTTGGGAGCTCTGGCTGGAGCACCTGGAGACCAGGTAAGAATAGCAGTGGCATTGTTTTGGCTGCTGCTGGATGTGGTTTTCTCTTGTCAAGATGTTCCTCTGATTGATGTTTTCACAGTAGCTTGCTAGGCCTCATTTGAGGATAATTCCAAGAATTTGGAAGTCGTTGGAAAAGAATGAGGAAAAAAGGTGAACCTGATCCATTTCTAGTAATTCTGAACTTCTCTTGCAGCACCGTTCCAGGGGAAAGCTGGTGAAAGGATAAAGATGCAGAGGAACAAGTGTTGTAAACCCCCCAGCCTCCCTGGCAAAGCAAACCTTTCTGCAATCCCAGTAAATCTCTTGGAGAAACTGTGGGATCATAAGGTTTCCTAGGAAAGGAAAACTAAGGACAGAGATGAGGAAATAGGCTTCCAATTAACAATGATTTGATGGAGGTAGGAATGATTCTTGTATGTTTGATGCACCCCTTTTTATTCCTGGGATAATTTTAAATGATTTCTTTAAAAAATCATTTCGATTTGGGAATTCAGATTAGAGAGGAAACGATGCAAAATAAATGCAGGGAGAGATCACAGAATCATCCTGGAATGGCAGAATAATTTGGGTGGGAAGGGACCTTAAGGATCACCTCATTCCATCCCCAGGGTGCTCCAAGCTGCGGCCAGCCTGGCCTTGAACACTTCCAGGGATGGGGCAGCCATGATTTCCCTGGGTTTACGGGCACAAGAGGAAATTTCCAGCAGGAACTGAGGGGTTTCCCTTGCTCTGCCTGGCCCTAGCAGGGCTTTGGGAGGCAGAGGCTGTGGGAACAGGAGCTTTGTCCACTGCCTTGGAGGAGTCTCTGATGTCCCAAAACCCAGCAGAGCAAGTGGTTGTGGTTTAACATCCCGTTCAAAGGAGATGCCAGGCCAGGAACGGGAATGGACTGCAGAGCAGGGATGGTGGCCAGCAGAGGGGTGACTGTCCAGGGGGTCCCAGCAGTCCATCCCTGCTGCCCAGGTTTGGGATGAGCAGGCTGGTGAGTGT